>NW_022147601.1:0-289139 GCF_002938485.1 Sitophilus oryzae
TGATTATCTGCGCAACCCGATACATTCATTATTTTTAAAATAAAGTTCGGTTATTTCCACTTTTTATGCAAGTGAGTACACCATAATTGTTAAAAAGTTTAACGATATTGATTACATCGCCTTACGTCGCTTAACTTCGGTGTTCTAATGGGAACCGGTGTTTCGACGTAGCTGGGCCGTTGCCCCCCTTCCCATTTGAAAAAAGTTGGGGGATGACACCCCCGCTTAGAGGGTTGAAGATATTGCGATCATTTTTGGGGCAAAAGTAGTCCCCCTCACAAACAAAATTGACGTGTTTTTGAATTTTCTGAAAAAAAAAATTACTGGCCGTTATGCCTTGCGGAACGTTTTTGATGGGCTACCCTGTATATCTAAGTATTGGTGTACTCAGATTTTTGGAATAAATTTCATTACTGAAATATTACCATTTTCTTTTAATAGGACGCCCGGTAGATTATCTAATATTAAAAACAGAAATTATCTATATTTGTGTGGGAAAAAGTAAAAAACCTGCAAAAATAACACAGAAAAATGCATGTAGATATACGATACTGTATAATATATCGATTATAATGATCGGTTATAATGTGAACTTTGCAGTGTAATCTTGCACATGTTGTTAGTCATAAATTGTTTGCTTATGTGTTTACTGAAAATCGTTTTAACTGTAACGATATACTTGTAATTGTTGTTATTGATAAATTTAATTGAAATGCTCACTAGTTTTTTTACGGAATTAAAATAATGTTTGGTTAATAAGCTTATTAATACGATAAAGTGACATACTCAGTGCGAACAAATAAAATAAAAATTTCTAATAGTTATGATTATGTAGTGATTTATATGATCTAAAATACATGATATTTTGTTTGTAGTAGCAGTGAAAAACGTTTTTATATCTGTATAGTTTTGAATCAATATGAACTAGACAGAATAGTCTAGTTTAGGATGGTTAGTTTTGAAGAAGCCACCCAGTATGAAAGAGTAAAGTGTAGGGAAAATTACAAACATTTCCTTAAAATTGGAATAAAAATTTAAATTTTAAACTTTTTAAAATAAATCATTACCTTACTAATGATGTGGTAATTATTTCTTTTAAAATTCAAGGTATTTTTTACATTTTATCGCTATAGGAAGGAAAATGATTTATATCTAAATAGATAATAAACAACTAATGAAAACTATCTTCAATTGCATATTTTGTTTATCAATAATACATATAAATGATAAAGCTTCAAGCTACTTGTAAAATAACTTCAAATTTTTCTATCTGTAGACGTTTCAGTATGTAATAAACTGCAATAGGTGTGTCAAGTGACTTAAAAAGGTACGTAAGCTTTTAATTTTCCCTCTATATACGGAATTACTATGAGTACTTCCATAGAATACAGAATTCTATGTATTCGGTTTGTATTAGGAGTACTAGGTACTTACTCGAAACAAAATTTTAGACTAGACAGAGCGCATACATATTCTTTCTTTATTTAGGATTAAGGTATTATTTGTCTTTAATTTTCGAAAATAAATATTGTTTGATTAGAGAAAGCTAATATGTGTTTTGTGTTTAGTTTTGGTATTTACTTTGCTTGTACTGAAAAAACAAAACTTTTCATCTAAATATCAATTCAGACAAAGTAAATAAATATTGCCTTTTTTGTTTAATTTTATTTAGGCATTAAACTATTTCACGCTATTCAGTATCTAAAATATGTTTCGTGTAAATTTATGTCCTAAAATGCTTCGCTTCCGAGATACAAGGCGTTGGAGTTTTATTTTTAACATCAATAATTGGATGAAAATTGGCGTTTGGGTGTTTTTTGACATTAAGAAATTTGATTTCGATGGAAATATGATCCCTACCTTTGAATAAGAAGACTAAGGAAGGAACATATCAAAAATCTTAGGTACACCGCGATGGGCCTCAAATATGGCCGACTAAAATTCCGGTTTATCAGTGTCGTTCTAATTTTATTTAAAAAATGTAAAACTATGATGTAGGGTAGACTCAATAATTTGTTGTTTTATTTTACGTTGTGAATAAATGTTGGTAGTTATTAAAATTGTTATAAAAATATATAATTCTAATAAAAATAGATAAGTTATAATAAGTATTTATTAACACAAACATCCGATACGCTACTAAAGCAGGTAAGTCAAATTAACGTATCTAAATTCTTTGACATCTAATCTTTGACAAGTAATAAATAGAAGCTAAAATGCAAGAAAAATATATAATTTAGTTAATTTAAGTGAATTTCATAAATGATCGGTTTACTACACGTATGTATATTATATAGTCACTTACTAGCGAAAAGTTGTTCCATTATTTCACTCAATTTTTGCCGAGATCTACCGCACGCAACACAACCAACTATTTTAGAGTCTTTTTCGATAAATCGCGATAGTGTCACTGTTAATTTAAGCTCTGCCACAATTTCCATCTAGATTTACTACCTTTATACAACTATCAGTAGTAGAATAAATAATAAATAACAGAAAATAAGCTCCGTAAAGACTGACAAATCCACAAAATTTCAAATCAAATTCAAATGTGTCAAATGAATCGTCAAACAGAACTGTCAAGGATCCCCACCCTAGAGAGCTTTTATGGTGGCTTTTCCGCCCACCATGCATGAACACATGGATAGCATTATGCTCCTTCCTTAGTCTTCTTATTCAAAGATCCCTACTTATAGGGGGCGCCACCTAAAAGTATCTAGAGTTAACAGGTTTAATTTTTTGTCAATGGTGACATGTATTTATTATTTTGATTCCAAATATCTTGAAAATCATTACTCGTAGCGCTTTTACTAAGACTCCTTTTTTATGTAAAAAAAACGGTGGAAACGGTTTCATTCAGTAGTATAATACAAGTACGAACAAAATGTTATTACGCTTTAAAACAGTTTAAAAAAACATGTAGGTGGCGCCCCCTACAAGAACGAGCTCTTTAACGAGCTATATTGACATCGAAATCATATTTCTCATGTCAAAAAACACAGAAATTGTTTAGAAAAAGTCGAAATAAAAATGAAACTTTTACACCCTCTATCTCGGAAACGAAGCATTTTAGGACATAAACTTATAAGAACGTTTTTATATATTTTTATCTGGAGATTATGCTGCCGAAGTTTCCAGAATACAATTCGGACCACCCTGTATATCCAGCTCAGCCAGCTCTTGACAATATTTGCACTTATTTAAGACTCGCTATTTGTGTAAAAGTCACTGTCAAATGACATATTTGTTGTGCGATATGAAAATGTAATGTTTACTGTTGTTCCAGTTGTGGCATTGTGGTGATGGGGTGCACATCTTCAGCCGAAGAAAGGGCCGCTCTGGCTCGGAGCAAGGCCATCGAGAAGAATTTGAAAGAAGATGGGGCCCAGGCAGCCAAAGACATCAAGCTGCTTCTATTGGGTAAGTCGAGCAGTTCTCGTCTATTTCTTTTAATTTTTGTGTTTTGGTATAAACCTAATAGTCCTAATACTGTATTAGAGCAAAACTGTGATACGTAATTAGTATATCTGACGCCCCCTCACCAAAAAAAAAACAAAAAAAGGTTGTTCCCAAGGAACTTAATTGAAAAAAGCATAAATTTAAAGAAGCAATTTAAACATCAAACAAAAATTCATCTTTAGCAACTCAAGTACCGAAATTTCCACAATATGGCAAGCACTTTTAAAACAGACCGATGCTGGCGTCTTCACTGGACGGCGTCACGCTCCGTCACGAGTAGATGCCTTGCTCTAGTATACCGGGTGCGTCTCAAGTCTCAAAAGTGGCTCACCCCTATAACTTTTTTAGTTTTTCAGATAAAAAACGAGATTTGTGTTAGTATATTATGTTAGTATATAAAATAAATTAGTATTGAATGACGTATTCAAGTATTGTTTTTGGTCACTTCTTGTTTCACCAGAAATTACTATAAGTTTTGATTTTTAAATAACACCCTTGGTATTTTTTTACTTTATTTGATAGAAAATGACACTCTGAATGACGTATCATATGTCAACTTTTGACATTTTGGCATATGGTTTATTTGAAATTGTAACATGCGGTTCATAACGACAATTTGACTCGAAATAGCAATGTCTGTGGTACCAAATTATTCTTAAAAAAATGCTTTTTCCAATTATGCTAATGAGCCCTACATTGTTCTATTTGAAAAAATTAAGATGTGATTAAAAATACGATTTGGGCATCTTTTAAAGACACGAAAAACATTAGACGACCACATCTATTTTTCTAAGGTTCTTTGATTAAAAATTAGTGTTTTTAACACAGCCATGGCACTCAAGATTGAAATTTAAAATACGATTTTTTTAAACGAAAATGTCAAAAGTTGACATATGATATGTTATTCTATTCAGAAAATGCCATTTTCTACCGAATAAAGTAAAAATATAGGTGCCATTTAAAATCAAACGATGTAGTCATTTCCGGTAAACTAAAGACAACTGAATACGTCAATCAATCCTAATTTATGTCATATACTAATGCACCAAATCTCGTTTTTTTATCTGAAAAAAATAAAAAAAGGTGTGAGCCACTTTTGAGACGCACCCGGTATAAGCTCAGTAGATATACAGTATTTCCCCGGATTGTATTTAGAAGAGGAGAAACTTTTTTATTATTGACATTTTCAGAAAAATGCATTCTTCATTCGTTTATACTTTTTCAAATTTAGGACAAAAAATTCAACTATTATATTTTTATGGTTTTCTCATTTTTTTCTAAAACGGTATGAAAATTTGGAAAAGTGTAAAGGGGATTAACCATTTTAGAACAAGATGTCAATATGAAGAATGACGAATGATGCAATGACGAATAAAATGCATTCATGCATTTTTCACAATACATACCTACTGTATAATATTGGACAACATCGTACTTTCCATTGTGTTAACTATATGGTTATTATAAAACATTTTTACAGTGCTGAGTGGATATGATTGATTAATAATCAAGATACAGACTGGTGAAATCAAATACTTTATAAATATGTATATTTTCCAAAAAATATGCAAATACTCAGTTAATATTTTCTGACTCTTTTTACGGTACCATATTACGTTCCCCCACAAAGAAAATTGATTATATAATTAGTCAAATTAATTTTCCCCTTCTTAGAAACTCGCATCGCACCACAACTAATTATTTTATTAATTTATTCAAGACCTCTATACATAGGGAAATTAGAAATTTTAATTAGCGTCTAGACAAAACGCGGACAATCAGTATAGATCATAGACGTTAAAAAATATAGATTGCTGCCCAATCCCATAGAAAATCATCATTGAAAAAATTTTTAAGAGAGTAAAAAATGTGTATTATCAAATATGCTATCAAGGGCTATTAGATATATTAAAGTATGATCTGCGTAAAATGTTATTTCCACGCTTACCGTGACGTTGTTTTCACTCAATTACACTGTATTATACGCGAGATGATATTTTTTAATAGTTTTTTTTTATTCGTGTCCAGTACATAATGGATATTTCTTGGTATTCTTATCTGAACAACTCAGGTTCAACGAATTACGATGATTAAACTATCACAAGAGTTATGCATACATTGTATACAAAAGAATAATTTTACGAGTACTTTACTTTTTTATTTATCTAAGCTAAATAAATCAAAGACCAAAGACCGGTAAAAAAACTTCATTAAATTAGGTTTTGGCTTATATATTGTTTGTTTTAAGCTTCCCTTAAGTAAATTGACATGTTATTTGGATATAACTAGTTTTAAAATTAAAAAAACATGTATGTTTATTTGTCACAAACTTATTTTCTTGAATACGTTTGTATTAAATTTTATTTGTTATTGGATTTTCCTTTATAGTTGTTTAAACAAATAAAAACGCTTGTATTTACTTGTAAATTTAATAAAATAATAACGTTAACATTAACATTATACTCCCCGGCACAAAATTCTGCCACCCTAAAAATTTCACTAAGTTTGACATTTTATAACTTTTTAGTTTGGAATCAGATTTTTATGATTATGGTATCAGTGTGAAGATAAATTAATTGGCATTATTTTTTTATTATTTTAATGGCTTATATTCTTCGGTTAGGGGGTTTATACCGGGGTAAATAAAAACGTTGTTTTTTGCAATTATTTCAAAACACCCTGGGGAAAAAATGACACGGGCATTTTGGATAAAAAGCACTTTCCTGTAATCTTAGATGTATTCCTACATTTAATTTTTTGTATTATCCCATTATCTCTATTCTTTTTTGGGCTACAAATTTTTAAGTAAAATATTGATTTTAGAGATTCTTTTATTGACAAAAACAATAATTTTAATACCATTTGTTGCTGCTGCTCTAGCAGGTCGGGACTACAAGGTGGCCATTCCAATCCTCATAGTCCAACCTCATCCAGGTACACGTTAGTTAACGATTTACGTACTCGAAACGAAACGAAACGAAACGAAACGAAACGAAACGAAACGAAACGAAACGAAACGAAACGAAACGAAACGAAACGAAACGAAACGAAACGAAACGAAACGAAACGAAACGAAACGAAACGAAACGAAACGAAACGAAACGAAACGAAACGAAACGAAACGAAACGAAACGAAACGAAACGAAACGAAACGAAACGAAACGAAACAGAAATGAAACGAAACGAAACGAAACGAAACGAAACGAAACGAAACGAAACAAACGAAACGAAACGAAACGAAACGAAACGAAACGAAACGAAACGAAACAGAAACGAAACGAAACGAAACAGAAACGAAATGAGAAACGAAACGAATGACAATGAACAGAAACGAAACGAAACGAAACAGAAACAAGAAACGAAACGAAACGAAACGAAACGAAACGAAACGAAACGAAACGAAACGAAACGAAACGAAACGAAACGAAACGAAAGAAATGAAACGAAACGAAACGAAAGAAATGAAATGAAATGAAATGAAATGAAATGAAATGAAATGAAATGAAATGAAATGAAATGAAATGAAATGAAATGAAATGAAATGAAATGAAATGAAATGAAATGAAATGAAATGAAATGAAATGAAATGAAATGAAATGAAATGAAATGAAATGAAATGAAATGAAATGAAATGAAATGAAATGAAATGAAATGAAATGAAATGAAATGAAATGAAATGAAATGAAATGAAATGAAATGAAATGAAATGAAATGAAACGAAATGAAACGAATGCTTATTGTATTGCTAATAAGTTACATTAGCATATGTAAAAACATAAATAAATAAATAAAGCAAATCCCGCGATACAATAAATCGTCTGTGGCATACATACGCAGTATGTAGTTTTTCAGCTCTTTAACAAACCGAGTTAAGCTTGGTACAGTTTTAACATCTGAGGGCAGAGAATTAAACAGTCCTATACCATCACTAAAGAGGCTTTTTTGCATATATGTAATGTTTTAGCAAATTGGATATCTATCTCCTCTCTTGCTGGTTACTCGTACTCTTATCCTAACACGTTACCCCGCGCAACGTGAGATCTGGCATCATCATGCATCAGTATAAACTGATTTCCAAAGAAAGGAGCAAATGGAACGACAATTTCTTGGTGGACAATTTGGACGTCCTCAATATAACGGTGGGCATTGAGAGCTCCACTTTCAACAAATTCGAGATTGTTAAAATAGCAGTAGTTTATTTAAAAATGTGTAGCTCATAAAAGAATATAGATAATAGGATAATTAAACAAATGAAATGTTAGGAGTACATCTAAGATTACAGGAAAGTGTTTTTTTTATCCAAAATGCCCGTCCCATTTTTACCACAGGGTGCTTTGAATTTATTGCAAAAAACGAAGTTTTGATTTACCCCGGTAGAAACCCACCTAACGGAAATGTATAAGCTATTGAAATAATAAGAAATAATGCCAACAAATTTATTTACAAACTAATACCATAATCATAAAAATCGGATTACAAATTAAAAGTTATGAAACATCAATCTTAGTCAAAATTTTTAGGGTGGCGGATGTTTGCCCGGGAGTTTAGTTAAATAAATTAATGTATTAATGTCATATTACCTAAAATCACAAAACTTCAATTCTTTGTCTATGATTTGTTATTCGTTTGTAAATTATAATAAAAAATGTAAGCGTAAGTAAAGAAACAGTATAGTTTATTTACAAAGAATTATTTCAAATTTACAGACCAATAAATCAGAATAAAAAATAAATAAATGAACTAATTTAGAAGTACTTCTATTCAAAGTATGTCCAACAAGATTTCGACAGACGACATCCAAAAATGACAGAAATTACAATTTACATACGGGCACACAAGGGCTAAAATGACAGACTACAAAACTGTCAGGTATCCTTACTAGAGCATACCTGACAATTGTTGTTTGGCAGACGATAGTTTGTTAGTTTTTTAAAATCTTCTAAGAACATATCTTTTCTGTCTTTTACCGGTTGCTCTATTATTGATTCACCCCTGTGCACATTTATTTTTTTATCAATATTGTCAAAGTAATAACCTCGTTCTTGCAAAGTCACGTCTATTTTAAGCGTCTCTTTAATTGGTTGAGTGCGTATATACCCGGCGGGGTAAAGTAATTATCGCAAATGTACACGTTCTATATTTAGATAAAGGAGCAATATAACGAAAATATCATGTAACAGACCTCCCCCCTCCCCAGCTCTGTTAATTAGAGCAGGATACGTAACGGAGGGGGTAAATTAAAAATTAATGAACACCCCCTTAATACCTAGCGATCTAAAAAATGTTTATATTTATTTTAAATACACCTTTTACTCTATCAATTGAACTGGGTCTGCGTGAGACACCTTGTATAACAGCCTGGATAGCTTGATTTTACGTTTTCGACGCCTCTATGTCTAGAAATTTTCATATACCGACTAAATGAGTTTAGAGAAAGTAATTTAAAAAGCAAAATATGTGGTTGCTGGAAATTACAGGTTGTTAATGCCGGTGTGGTTCGTGCATGATATAGTTTTTAGCAAAGATAAGGGAAAAAGAATTATAATGCACGCACGTTGGGGGACAAAATATACGATGATTTACCTTTCTAAGATTCAAACCCTCCACATACGTTTGTAGTAATTATGTGTTTGTTTGAATCAGCTATTAGAAATATGTGAAATTTTTTATCATTACAAAGAAAAATAAAAAAAAACTTATTGCCACAAACTAACTTTTAACACAGGGTGGTAGATCACGATAAAAGAAACATAATATGTTCTCTTTACCGTTTTTCAAATAACTCCAAAATATTAGCACTTATTTAAGACTCACCCTGTATATTAAATCAATAAACATTCTTTTAGATTTTATAGACCTTTTTTATAGTATCTATCGCCGTTTTGGTTTGGTATATAGGTATATAGACTCTCTCTTTTTAAATTAAAGTTTATTTTATTGCCTTTAAATGCAATTTCAATGTTTCTATGTTTTTTTTTCGAAAACAGATCAAATAAATTTCCCTGTGTGAAAACACGCTCCACTATTTGGAAAAACCAAAAAGTTATTCCAGGAATGACGAAAAAAATAGTTTATTTAACAAACCCAGACTTTACACAATCATTACATACTGCCGTAAACCCATTTATACAGACATAATACCTAATACCTATATCTCTAGGTATATCTATACAGATATATACCGTATACCGGGGGTATCTAAATACGCCTGTTCAGATAAAATAAGTTGCATTTTATAAAGGAGTCTTTTAATTTAGTTTTTTTCTGTATATTCATTCCATTTAACCCAAACTAATGAGCTTTCAGCACTGTCATCCTTAATCATTCCGCGTTAATCATGTAAATCCGCACATTTAATAATATCTGAAAATGATTCATTATTATTTGTTGGGAAACTGTGGCCCATTGTATGAGAATTTTTTGTTTGGTTGCTTTGTTCTAACTCTTTACACACAAAATAGCATGAACATTAATATATCAATGTATTATTTGTTTTTGCTTAATTATTGTAATACAGGTATAGGATAGAGGTTTCTTTCTGATTCTTTTACAAAAATAAATATACTGGGTGGTGCATCATCATTGGAAATAAAGGAAATCCCATGCATAGATCCCATGCAAATTTTGGCTCCGCTGTTGACTTCACATCGAAGTCGTACATAGGTTTTTTTGGGTATGCTGAAAACACGTGCCAAATTTGAACAATTTTGGACATGCCGATTTTAAGTAATTTAAGAAAAACTGCATCTATTTTTAAGTTAAAACTGAACAGGTAACAATGCAAAACCTGGTAAATGCCAACATACCTTAACTTGTCAACCTATGATTTTGTAAATTGTATTTAGATCATTTTTTTTAAAAAACCTAGTAACGACTTCGTTGTAAAATTAACAGAGCACTCAATATTTTTTGGACAGTTCAAAATTTGCAAGGGATGAAGGGATTTCCTGTTCCAACGCCGTTACACCACCCGGTATATGCTTACTCCCGTCTATGCTACCCCTTCCCCGCCGTATAATGGGATGTTTTATTATTTTTAGTTAATCACTCGGTGCGGAATTTTTTCTTTTTTCCTCTAAATTTATCAGTATCAACGTCATATTTATATTGTTTGTATACAAAGGTGTGGGAAGCCGCATTTTCATTGGATTTTATTTATATGCCGCACTGCCAAGAACACTAACAATTAAGGCTGGTTCATTAAAATTTGAGATTTATGTAAAGCCTTTATTTTCCAAGATTTTTTGAAGATTTGTTGCATTTTTTTTATTAAAAAGGGCTTCTTTAAAGAAGAGGTCAGGTATAACATATTTTTTAAAAAATTATTCTACCTAATCATTATTTATTTTATTTAAATAATATACAGGGTGTCTCAGATTTTAATCGGGAAAATTTAATAGACGATAGAACTTGCAAAATATAAACAAAAAGTTCATATCAACTTGTAAGATTTAAAGCTTCCTTTTCGAGATACACGGTGTTAAAGTTACTTAAAAAAGAAAAAAAAATTAAGATATTTGAAAAACCATTTAATCGATTTTGATATAATTGACCCGTTTATAATACTTACCATGGGACTTAATTTCCCTGTTTGAAATTCAGGTAATTAGATTTAAGTTTAATGTCCAGAGTCCAGGGGCGGCGGTGGGGCATCACTGTTAAAATATTTTAAAAAGGAAAAAATAGGCACGCCACTGCTTTTTTAAAGTTTTAATGTTATTTTTGGTTTTATTAATTACAAATATTATTTTTTGTCTCTTGACTTTTTGTCTAACTTGCTTACTTCTTGCGAAAAAACACTCCAGGGTGGAGTGAATAAATTTATTTAATTTTTTTCGCCAGAAGTAAGCAAGATAGACAAAAAGTCAGGAGACAAAAAATAATATTTTTAATTACTAAATCGAAAAATAATATTAAACTTCAAAAAAGCAGTGGCGTGCCTATTTTTTCCTTTAAAATAATTAACAGTGATGGCCCACAGCCGCCCCTGGCCATTAAACTAAAATCTAATTACATCAAATTAAGTCCCATAGTAAGTATTATAAACGGGTCAAGTTATATCAATATCGATTAAATGGTTTTTCAAATACCTTATTTTTTTTTTTCTTTTAAGTAACTTTAACACCCTGTATCTCGAAAAGGAAGCTTTAAATTTTACAAGTTGATATGAACTTTTGTTTTATTTTTGCAAGTTCTATCGTGTATTAAATTTTCCCGATTAAAATCTGAGACACCCTGTATATCGAAATATATGAAATCGAAAATATGAAAAAAGAGAAGCTTATTTTAATCATCTGCTAATGATGTTAACATGGTTAGCAAAACGCGTGTCAAGTTCAAAAGTAAAGTGTTTTGGTGTATTGTGGTGAATTAGTGTTTTTATTCAGGTTTTATTTTGCTTCAATAATTCTGCACACATGAACTAGCGTGAAATTTATTGATTAGACACAAAACACCATAAAACGACAGTTAAACACACATTAATTATGTTGATAACATTTATACCAATCATTTACAATATTTCAATACAGCTTCTCAAATTATAGGAATATCATTGATTTAAAAAGGTAAATTGAAGCAAGGCCAATTGTATTTAACAATAAAAGTATTCCCTCTATTTTAATACTAAACTAATGAGTCAAATACAAAAATCCAGCACGAGATTGCAATTCTACGAAACTGGCTCAATTATATTATGATAAAATCAGAAAATATTCACGGTAGATTTGCCCATTATTAAGACCTATTCTCCATAATAAACTCATTTTTCATGTTTGTGCCTTTCACGCTTTACCAGCCTGTCGATACGAGTATAATTAATAACTTGAACAATTCTGGCTGAAATATTTTAAAATTTACATTAAAACGATAGACTATAATCGTATAATAATCGATATAGATAGAAAAAAAACAAAATAATGGAATTATAATGGACAGGCCTGCAACTTTGTAGGTCATTACTGGACCTGACAGTGGAAAATCGAAACGGAAAACATATGTGCTCGGCGTTGTCGGATTGTGCACAGATTCTCGTTTATTCAAGAATGGGCGTAACTAACCCTTTTTTATTTTTAGTATTTTTCTAAAGGTTCGTATATATGTATTGACAGGTATTTTATAGAGTACTAAATGATGTTTTGAATCTCTAAATTAATATAATTTGCTGAAATCACACAGCCGTAACCGGGCCGGAATAATTTTAATTCTAAGTAAAATTATACTAAGAACATTTGATTATTTTGAATTGCGTTCATTTTATACTTGGAACTCTAAATTTGACTAATATTTTGACCTAATTTTTGAATGCGATCTGAGTTAAACAGTTTGAGACATTTGAAAATTATACAGGGTGAGTAGATGAGATAATTAAGAGCAAATATTTTTAGAGCTGATAGATCCCGAGAAAAGAAACATATTTTTTCTTTACCATTTTTCAAACGAGTCCAAAATAACCGAGTTATATTATTTTGAGAACCGCTGGATCTTTTCTGGATTTTCTTTTTTAAGTAAGTTCTTTAAGCAGTTAAGAAATTATGTTTTTTAACTAAAAACTAAACAAAATTTTAAAAATAAATTAAAAAAGTTAAAAATTTTCAAAAAAAAGTTTTCGCGAAAAAAACCTCGTTATCGTATTTCTGGGGTCGAAATATACTACCCCTCAGAATATTTGCACTTATTTAAAACTCACTACTAAGTTACTTTAATTCTTAAAAAAGATGACACTAATTAACATGTTATTGTTAATTTGTGATATTTTGCATGAGTAAAGTCTATCCAGCGAGTTAGGAAAGATTTCGATAAAAAGTGACAAAAAGTAAAATTAAAAGTGAATAAAATGACAGACCACTGTCACTGTCGTGTGTTTACTCCATTATTACAGCTATTCGAGTGTTTTAAAATTATGCATGAGCTTGTGCATGTTCGTTACTGGATTCACTCAATCGTCACTGGACACAACAATCACAGAGCCATACTCTTGGTTGAGCTTCTGTCTGTCCCTCATAATATGACTGGCTGTTTCTTGTTTATTGCTGATAGTCGCATCAGTGTGCAGTCCAATGGTATCGTCGAGACTCGTCTGAGAATGCCTGGATCAACTGGCAGAACGGAACAGAATTAAATTATTCTGGACACAAACGAACTGCTAATGCTCAGCAGGAAAAAAACGTCATCCTTAAAATTTTCTTATGTATATCCTGAGCCGATATACAGGGTGTTTCAAAAAACATGTGCCATCTCTCGTGGTGAGATTCCTCACGTAAACAGGGTGTTAATATAATTTTCTTCCATGCATTTTTAGCGTTTCCAATGAAATTATAAGGGTAAAAGTTACTATAAATGGGACATATTTTAAAGCTTAAAAAATGTCGCCATATTCCCGAGGGACGTGCATATGGGTTATGACTGGAATATTTTTCTAAAAAAAGAATGTACGCCACTGACGTTTTTTCTCTTGTTAGCGAAATAGTGTCAGCAGTTTAAAAAATGCCGATTAAAAGTTGTCTCTTGATATTTTGTCGATTTCGGCCTCCTTTATGAGATAAACGCATTTTTATTAATTTGCCTTGATCCAAGTATAATGGTAATTTAAAAAAAAATAATATCATTAACTTGCATAAGTTTTAAAAAAGTATTCATTGATTCCTCATCAAAAAATATGAAAAAAAGTTCCTATAAACATGGATATGGAAATGCATAGTTTTAGAGTTACCTACATGATGTTAAAACTTTTTAAAATTAGTTTTTTTGTAATTATCTTAAATATCAGTATTTTTTTTAAATGGCTGTTGTTTGGACTAATAGTAATAATAACTAATAGTAATCATATTTGATAATAAATTAGGTAAAAAATATATAATTTAATTTTATTAATTGTGATTAATAAAATTGCGTTTATTTGATCAAGGAGGCCGAATTCGACAAAATATCAACAAATAACTTTTAAATGGAATTAGACGGCCTACACAATTTTGATATGAAAAGAAAAAAAAGTCAGTGGCGCACATGTTTTTTTTTGAAAAATATTCCAGTGATAACCCATATGCACGTCCCTGAATAATTTATCGACACTGTTTTAGCATTAAAATATGTAGCACTTATAGTAATCTTTACCCTCAAAATTTCATTCGAATCACTAAAACTACTTTGAAGAAAATTATAATAAATCGAAAGATTATTAAGATTTTAACACTCTGTAGCTGCGAAACAAAGTAGATTCGGACTTATGTTGACATGAAAAAATATTTTATTTTTACGTGAGGAATCTCCTCACAAAAGATGTTTTTTGAACACATGTTTTTTGAAACACCCTGTATTATACTTAACTCAGAATGTAACATCTGTTATTAGTAATAGTACATTTCCTTAGTTTGATGTTTTGACACAACAAAGTTGTCTTTTGTAACTAGAAACATTCTTCTACGCGTACATTATTTCGACCGCAACAAATAAACCGGAGCATTATTTTTAAGACTCGAGCGAAGGTGCTTGCTCGCATTAAAATAATAAATTTAGCTCGACATCAAACAAATAAACCAAATACCGGCTCTAATGACCAATAAACACCGCAAATTTACTACAGTTAAAATACAGCAGTGTGTGTTGTTATAATTGAAATGATTCGTTAGTATTACAGAGACGCGAAACTTTATCGATTTCACTGTGATTTGATTCCTGATGTTATAAATATTATTTGACGAGTCGACAACCGTAACAGAAAGAAAAAAATCATAAAATTACACCTCCCACGCACACCGTATCCCCCGGGAAATAACGCCGCGCATGAATTTCCCACTATACAGGGTGGTACGAATTGTATTCGGGAAACTTAGGCAGCATATTCTGCAGATAAAACTTAGTAGAACAGTTCTTATAAATGTATGTCCTAAAATAGCTTCGTTTCGGAGATACAGGGTGTAGAAGTTTTATTTTTATTTCGATTTTTTCCAAATAATTTCTGAAGTAACGTCAATATTTGGATGAAAATTCGTGTCTGTGAGTTTTTTGAGAAGAGAAAATTGATTTTGATGTCAATATTACTACTACTTCTAGGGGTGTCATCTTTGCTTAACTGTTTTGGAGTTGTGTAATAACTGTTCATCGGTAGGTACCTGTATTACGCCCACTTAGTAAAAAATTATACATTTCCGACATTTTTTACGTAAAAAAGGTCTCTTGGTAAAAATCGCTACGAGTGACCGTTTTCAAGATATTTGGAATGGAAATAGTCAATACATGTCATTATTGACAAAAGTTAAACGTGCTGGCTAGATATAGTCTGTGAAACGAATAACTTTGAATTTGACAGTTCCCACGGGCTTTTCTAGTGTTAATTTTATTAGGTTAGCAACTTGCGACCATGCTGACGCAATGCCGTCTCTAATAGAACAGCCTCGGAGCGAGATTTATGACGTCACGCTAACATAATTATTCCTTATATTTGACTATGGCTGAAATCGTACTCCATAGTCAATGTAGATAGTTTCAGTGTTCAGAATAATAATTTAAAATAAATATGTGGTCATCTTTTGACAAGTTTATATTAGTTTATTAATTGCAGTAAACATTATGTGGTTTGGTTTGGTGTGAATATTTTAGCAAAATAAAAACACTAAATCACCACAATACACCAAAACACTTTTACTTTTACACTGGACGCACGTTTCGCTAACCATGTTAGCATCATCAGCAGATGATTATAAACTAAAGTACAATCTACAAGCTGAGCGTTTATATACTCGCTCAGTGGGCCCCGAGTACAAATCACTAAGTGAATATTTTATATGCAATTTTTTGGATTATATTCGACACTATATTTTTATATGACACAACACTGATGAAGGCTATAATGTTAGCCGAAACGTTTTTTTTAAAACCATTATACATATAAAATGACAGCGATCTTTATTTCATAGCTATCCCTGACGCCTTTTTTTCTATGATATTGTATTATTTGCAAATATAATTTTTCGAACATTGATACTTGCAAAATATACATATAAATTTTGTGAATGCAAATAATAATACATCACTATTAGTAGATATTGAACGTTTTTTGTTAAATTAGATATATTTTCAAACCCCAAAATTTAAAATATATTTTACATTTTACCCATTATCTTATGTACCTATTCATTATTTGTATATTGTAAAACATTTGCTGCATTTGTATGGTTCATAGTTTATTTGTCAAAGTATTTATTACTATAAATAGGTATATATTATATTTATTAACTGTATATTATGTATATTTCATGTAAACTATATCATTTTTAAAATACAAACCAAAAATACGAGGAATAATTATGTTTCCCATGTATTCTACAACATATTTATTAATCCGTATCTAATTAGCGTGATGTCATAAATCTCGCTCCGAGACTGTTCTATTACAGACGGAATTGGTCTGATATTTAGAAATGTCAAAAGCTGATGACATTTTACTTTTGACAATTATGCCATTTCGTGTTGATTTTTGCAAGAAGAGGAAGAACTGTCACTTGTTTTATTATTTTCCTTTTCTATTTCACGTAAGTAAAAAGAGTTACCTATCTGATTCGTTCAGGCACTCAATTTAAAGAATACTTAAAGAATATCAGTAACTTTTTTGATAGAGGGATTTTATATTTGCCATGTTGGTAAAAAATAACGGTCAAAATTCAAAGTTATTCATTTTATAGACTATAGTTATTACTTATACTAAAATAATAAATTTGAAATTTTTTACTGTCAAAGGTTCATCAACAGAAACTGTTTTATCATATTTTTTTCTAGAAAAATGTATGATTAAATAAAAAAAAGTTCCCAAATTCAGTCAAATCACTATCTAGTCGACATGTTAATTTATTTGTCAATAATGACATGTATTGACTATTTCCATTATAAATATCTTGAGAACGGTTACTCGTAGCGAGTTTTACCAAGAGCCCTTTGTATATGTATATGTTTTCACGCTGTAGTTTTATACAGGTACGCACAAAAAGATATTACTCTTCAAAACAGCTCAAAAACATGTAAGAGGCGCCCTCTACAACTAGGAGTTATATTGACATCGAAATCAAACACCAATTTTCATCCACATATCGACATTAATCAGAAATTATTTTGAAAAAATCGAAATAAAAATGAAACTTCTACACCCTGTATCTGCGAAACGAAGCATTTTAGGACAAAAATGTATACGAACTTTTTTACTAATTTTTACCTGCAGAACTCGCTGCCCATGTTTCCCTGGCATACAGTTCGGACTACCCTGTATAGTCGTTGTCGGGCGGGATTTTTTCAACGACGGCAACAACGCGCACGCCAGCCTCCATGGCCGATCGCGCCGCGAACCGCGAGACGCTCCCACCGTTTTCCGTCCTTGTTCATTCAACAAGTGCACGCGAGACAGCGAGTACGATCGAGGGTGTTTTGCGCGTACGAGCGTTCAGGGAGGGGCAGATTCCCCTAGAATACGCGAACGCGCGGTGCATGAGTTGTTCCGGGATTATTGTATGTGTTTTTGGGAAAACTAACGAATTGCCGGTGGTACGTGAGTAATTCGGTACGATATGTTGTAATAAATCGAAAAATTGGTGTGATTTTCTCGGTTTTTCCGACGACAAAGGTCCGCCATTTTCGTGCCGCTGTCAAGAGGGGTAATTTGTGCGAAAAGTGCGAATTTTCAGTGACAAGAGCGAATAGGAAAAATCTGGTGCAATTTTTTTAGAGTGGGCGGTTAGTATACTCAGTTAATTTTCAAATATCAAAAAATCAACTGGTTGGGGAGATGTTTCGAATATTATTTCTGATACAACAAACATAATATTATTTGTTATATCCAGTTGCTGAGATCGATAATATTCCAGGTGAACTTCTCCGATATCTACATTAAATATTAACGCTGCTGCAGATATTATATTGTGTCATTGATTAGTTTGCTACATATTTGTCCCTGTTTGTTTAATCGTTTTATTAAATAATATTAAAGCTATTAAGCAACTGTTTAAAAGTTCATTTCGACATGATTTCAATGCCTAGATTTATTAAACAAACCATTTTTAATCAAATTATCAACCTGTTGTCAACTATTAACATTATATTTGTTACACAGTGCCTATGTTAATTCTGTAGAAATGAAACAATCTAAAAACTAGGTACAGTTACCAAGAATGTAACTAGATAATTTACATACATATTATATTCTTGGAATTTTATTTTTTGCACAAATTTACATTGAAAAATGTCACAGTTGGTATAATAAATTTTATCAGTTCTTATAAAACCACAATAATTTTTGGGCTTACCGGGATTGTTTTTCGATTATCTTTAAGTTGTTGAGAGATGTAATATAAATTTTCTATATAATTTATTGTTGCGTTGGCCTTCGACAAATTGTAAATGTATTATTAGTGTGACAATTATTTTCTTTATGTCTCTTGGTACATTTAATGTGGGAGTGGAATTTCAAAATTTATTATTTATTCATTTATATTTGTTTTAAAACACTTATTGATTTTAAATAATAGAAAATTATTTAAAATTAGATATATTGAAAGTACAATAAACATATTTGACTGTGTATATTTGCAGTTCACTTAAAAAATCAAATACAGACAGTTGTCCTGTATTTTAACATGAATTATTAGTTTAATAAACACAGTTTTTTAGCCTATAATCAATATTTCGTCAATGTTTTTTACTAGAAAAAAACAATTTCCAATCTATTAAAAAAGTAATTTTTTAATAATTACATAGGTACACTGAAAAAACAAAACACACCATAAAGAATTTATATACCCAAATAAATATTGACTTAATAATAGTTCGAAAAAAGATTTATTTGGTATTTTGAAAAATTTATTATTTTTATGCTTCTAATGAATATACCGTATGATAAAAAAAACAGCGTCACAGGCGGCTGGGGAATGACAATCGATGATAATTTTGGCGAGGTCAATCTCTAGTCAAAAACTTATCAAAAAATAACATATAGAAAAATAATGACGTTAATGAAATTAATAACGTTTATGTTTTATATATTTTTTTTTAGTGTAGGTAGATATCGAAATATAATTCGTTACTATCTGAACATTTATAATATAGGTACTAGAGTAAAATCATTATACATTAAATATAGTAATTAATTTAATGTGACTAAAGTAAAATTGCAACCAAATGTGATTTTTATTCTAATTGACAAGCAATATTTTATAATTTAAATTCAAATTTAAATAGTAGATAGTCAATAAAACCATACAGCACTACAATTTTATGTTCATGGAAGAAAAAAAAATCAATAACTAAAATATACTATGTGATTGAAAAAAGATGATTTGGACAGGACAGTCGATGACATTTACCAAGCCAACTCTGACGTTGGTTTTTTCGATCATATTTCATTATAAATAGAACAATTTCTCCAATTAGTTTTGGGTACTTTGAACAATACCACACAATACCCTAACTTTTGCATATAGTTAAATTACTTAGGACTCAGAACTAATTTAGTTTCCAACTTATTAATAAAACAATTTTCAATGTAATGTAATTTCCCAGTTAAGTGGACTTCATATAGACATCAATAAAGTAAAATCACAGGGCCAAATTAACATATATACAGTACGATCTGTAGACAAATCGATTGATATAATTTTTTGAATAAGGTTTGTAACTAAACCAACGTATCTTCTCGCTGAATCTGATATTATATCATGAAAAAAATAAAATCTTTATCTTATCTATATTTTGGCAACATTTTTTTTACAGTTTCCTTTCAAAGAGTTTTATATTTTTAGGAATTCGGATAATCTATTTAGTTCACATATTTAGAGGTATTTCCTAAAACTATTATTTTTAAATATTTACGCTCATTAGTGATTCAGCTTTTATAATTATCAAGAAAAGGCACTTCTGTTGAATAACACGCGCCTAAGTTTTCTTTTCTCATCAAATGATTATGTTCTTAAATTACAAGACTTTCAATATGATTTGTGCGTGTATTTTAGAGAAAATTTAATGAAATTTCGATTTATAGATTGAAATAATCGATTATTATTTTTGACAATACCAGAGTAAACTGATATGCCTTACTTAATTTTTAATTTATTTATTACAAAGTTAATTGTATAATAAATAATATTCAACAATTATCCATTGTCAATTATGAATAACGTCATATTAAAGTGCTATACATATAAGTTAGTGTATAAATTTATAACTAAATTGTTATCGAAAGACGACATCAAAAATAGTGTTATTTTTTTAACTATCAATACAAACCAAAAATTCATTATAAGACATTGATTGGTGAAACATCTCCCCAACGAATAACCAAAAAACAACTTTATACAGGGTGTGAAAAATAGAAATTCTACATATCACAGGTTGAAGAGCACCTCAACCAGCCGATGGAATATTCAACAGCTTAAAATCTCGATCGGGTTTTATCGGGGAAGACCGTACGCGACGTGACGTAATCTCACCCCCCGATAGTAGCCGATAGTCGCGCGAGCGGCCGCGATTCCCGCCGGAAAGTGCCGAACACCCGCCGCCACCACGTCGTGCATCGAGGATTGCGCCATGGGGTGCACGGTGTCGGCCGAGGAGAGGGCCGCCATCGCCAGGACCAAGGCCATCGACCAGACCCTCAAGGAGGAAGGGCAGAAGGCCAAGAGGGATGTAAAATTGCTGCTCTTAGGTAAAAAGAAATGAGATGAATGTGTGTTTATTTATTATGTAAAACAACTTCTGCTACTAACCTTTAAGGGCCAGTTTTCAAGGTCGAATCTTGAAATTTTCTACCAAGGTAGGTTTTATGGGTTGCGATAAACCGCAATCTAGAGCTTAAACTCTAATTTGTAAAATTAATGTTAATCGTTAGGCAACCAGTATTTCTTTTGTGTAATCAAAATTGTCACTCTAAATTTTACATAACCAAATTGACACTCTAAATCGCTATCTTTTTTAGAGAGATGTCACTTGTCATTATTCAATACATTATTCGAATTCCCAGTTGTTAACAAAAGTTTCATCCTGAAATAAAATTTTAATCAATCACAATTGTTTATCTCCATCATTTACCGGATTAATAATACATAAATTACAGCTCAATTACAAACAATTCATTATTTATAGTGATTTACAGTAATTTTATTAAATTATACGAATATTCTCGTTGATTATTGGTCTGAAATAAATATGGCAGCGTCCTCTAGTGTCACCCAGTGTTGGCACAGGCTTATTTTTCATCGGGGTAGATTTTCACGAGTTAGCGGGGTTAACATGTTTTACAAAGGCTGTGGCAACACTGCCGAAATTACTTTTCCTTTCGCTAGCTCGCGCGTCACGGCCGTCTCCCGTCATTCAAGGCCTCGTGTGTCACGGCCTTGAATTTTTATTCCTAACGCGCGTAAACAAGTTTCACTTCAATAAGTAGAGTTTTATAGTTTTAAATTAGTAAATAACTTATGGCATTTATTGTGTTTTGTTAACAAGGCTCGCAACAAGGAGTATCAACTATAGTCGTCAGTCGTCATCGTGTGCGTTCAAAAAATCAAACGCGATGCATCGAGCCTACGAACAGACGTTGTTATTATTAATGGCTTTCAATTAAAAGTGTAATGTTAACTGATGAAATAATGCCGCTCTTAATTTGCATTATCGTAAATTCACTCGCTCGATCCCGTCTTTTTATAGTTATAAACAACACGTTGAGAAAGGTTAAAAACACCATTTATATGTCGTTTGGCCAGGGCATCTTATCAACAACAGAGAAAACGAAAACAAATGCAGGCTTCTGTAGATGCAGTTTCAGTTATTTTTATATTTACTGATTATTCGTGCTAAAAAAGAATCATTTGCTTACAGATTGCCGCAATATAATAGCGAAAGTAAAAGATTTCTTAAAAAATACCTCGAAGTAGATATTTATGTATCAAAGGAATTATAACGTGTTAAGTATCCAAGAAACCATAATCGATCATTTTATTTCTTACTGAATTTAGAATATTTTGTTCCGTTCTAAAACCACACAAATGTTACATTTATTAATTTTCCGGTATATTTGTATTAACGCTGCTGGTAGGAACTTTGTTTGGTGCCAGGTTACTATTGTATTAAATGGCCTGTTTTTATTAATTGACGGTTGTTAATTTTAATCGAGTTCATTCGTTTGTCAAAAAAAAACGCCTTTTGCACGAATTCGGCATACTTTCGAGTACGTTTCCATTAAAATGGAGGAAATATTAAAAAAACTGGAGTAGCACGACAAGCGTTAACTCCACCTAAAAGTGAATCCATTTACCAAAAGGAATATAAAAATTACCTTCAGTGGTTGGGACAGAAAAATATTGTAGCAGGGGATGTCTATGAAACTGTTTTCTTGTAAATTTATTATACGTGACATTAATAATGTAAATAACTTATTGGTAGCTCTAGATGAGTGTCTATTTTCATTTTATATTATTACTCAATGTCTCTATCATATTTCATGATTGTTACCTATAAAACGTAGGTAGAGAATTATAGCATTTTAATGCCCGTTAATAATAAACCAAGGGAGTTATGACTCTATTTATCGTTAACGTAATCAAGACGATATAAGCTTATATTAACTCAGTAAGAAATAAAATACTTAGGTAATACCAAACTTAATATCTTCCTCGAAACAACTAATTCTTTTTTGTTCAAGTTCGCCCACTATTGTCTGCCCACATTACATTTTCGCCAAATTTATTAGTTGATTAGAAAGAGATCAGATGTGGGGCAATTAGAGATCGACGATTTCAGACACCTCGAATAAGAGACAATTAAAGGCAATTGGAATCACTTGACCCCACGATTAAAAGCGGGTCCATTCAATTTCCTCTATTGTGTGTGCGCGCCTACGCAACCAGGTCCATTCACAAATCGTATCGAACATCTCGATTGACGTAGGACGATTATGAACAAGGTGGAAAAGCAGAAATTTTTATTAAACCATTATACAGGGTATAAAAAATAGCGGACTAAATTTCAGTGAAAGATACTGCAGATAAAAATAAAAGTAAAGTTCCAATGAACATAAATGGTCTAAGATGGTTTTTGAGGATCTTTTGAAAGCTTTTTATCTTACAGCCTTCACTTGAAACGTGTCTTGTAATTTTTTGTACACATTGTTAATTGCTTTAAAGCACAGTTTTAGTCAGCTAATCAAATACAAAAAATAATGTCTGATGTTCACATGAGTTTCTTAGTGAGTTCATTGAATTCATTGGCGGGGCATTTCCCATCCTTCTCTGACAACAGGTGTTCTTCCTCCGATGAGTGGACATCTACCTCCTCCGAGGGTATACTCCCTTCCACGATTTTAGAGTTTGATCCTACGTGCCGTTCACAGTCTAGAAGCTTGTCTCCGGCTGGAGGCATTCGTGAGGTGGAGGCTGGAGGATCTGTCTCCTTTTTCTCCACCTCTTTAACTTGATCTAGACCTGATGCCGGCCTTAGCAGCAAAAGGAAAAACGAAAAAAGGAGACGTTAGCTTAAAATACTTTTTACTTATTGGTTTAAAATTAATTAGACAAAAGTCGGGCCTTGCTAAACCCTAACAGACGTTTATGGTTCAGCAAAACACTACTTTTCTCTAATTTAATCATCTTTGTATATCTTCTGGTTCACGAGATCCTTTTAGACTACATTCTTATAATATGAGACGCCGTGTATACCTAGAGAAAAACTAATAGAACGAAAAACAACTTAAAAAGCCATTTCACTCAAGTTTATATCTCATACCGGACGCATTTAACGCGTTTTAAATGGTCGAAAAGAAAGGATTAGGATTGAACATTTTTTCGGAGCAGTTAATTGGGCTGGCAGTGGGTTAAGTGCAAACATCCGGAAACATGTGTCGCTGTTCAATTCGAGTGCCAGCCACGAATGAACGTTTAAATAATTGGCGTCATTACACAAAGCCGTTTGGGCTAATTGAATGGCGCGGCCGTCAAATCGCTCATTACGGATCTGCGAGCTGCCAAGCTCATAATATGATATTATGATAGGGATATATTGTAAGGTGGACATTTTAGAGAAATTGTTAAAATTGTTAATATATTTTGTTATGCCGCAAAAAACGTATATTTCGGCATTTTCAAATTTATAGGATATTTTCCGTTGACCTAGAACTGTGAATTTTGGCAAGTAATACCGATTTATACTACAAGTATAGGAAAAAATCTAAAAACTATACATTTGCAATTAAATCATAAATAACATGGTCTTTATTGAAAGTCCGACTCGCACTTCTTATTAACAATATTCTCAAGTGCAAATCAGTATAAATTTTGAATCAAAAGTACATAATTAAATCTATTTTTGTGATTGTCTATTTTGGTGTCGTAATTTTTTCTATTTGGTTCGCCTATTTGTTGCAACAAACCTACGTATGCGTCTGTGGTCGTTTGCGTATACCAAAATCGTCCTATAACGCCACCGATCGCAATTGTTATTAACAAAGCTAATAGCGAAATTATTTTATTGTTTGCCCACGTTAGAATAGACAATAGAGTTCGTAGATTTAGAGGTTGCTGATTATTATTTACTTTGCATCAGTTGTTTACTGTGTACTTTAACTTTAATAACAAATCAATTTAAAACAAAAATTCTTTAACTATTCTTACACCTGCATAATAATAAGTCAAGTTTATACTAAAAAAATAGTATAATAAACGTAAATATAGGAAAAACTTCGAATGTTTCTTTGAATGTGAAAATTTTTATAACAACTTATTTCTGGTAATTTTCGGACACCGATGTATCAAAAATGCTGTGATAGATACTCGACAGCAGTATTATAAAGTATGTTTCAAAAAATTCATTGCTTACAATGAGTGCTTGAACCGAGAATAATTAATCGTGCAAGGGACGCCATGATCACCTGACTTATATTAGATATGTTTTCCATATACCTATTTATTTCTTCTCAACATCAAAAACATTGGTTTTGTTATGGTATGTATGTAATAAGACGTGTTGAAAGGAAAAAATGTATATATTTATTAATTTTTTGTTAAATGTTAAAATCTTTCGAATTTCGGACTTTTAGACAGCAACATTGCTTTGAACCGAGGCATCCTTAATTAAACACCCGTTAAAGTAGAAAAATAGATGTAGGAAAAACAATAAATACTCCTACTACATATTTTAACAATTATTGTTATTGTGCAAAACAGCCAGAAACCATACTGTCTTCTTTTTGGATAAAAACCCTTCAGCCCTTCAATCGACGAATTTTGACTGTAAAATCCTCCAATTCAGGCATAACACTGAACCAAAACTAAATCCTTATCCCTAATTGTAATCGATATTCGTTAATAAGAATACATAATAATTGCATCCAGTGTGTATCTGCTAAGTTGTTTGTTAGTCATCCCACGCGTGCCGGGTCAAAATATTTGTTCGGCATTAAGAGATTGAACAAAACCGCCGATGTCAATACGCCTTAATGATGTTTACCAGCCCGCTGACGGCTTAATAAGCATGATTTACCCCGATAAGTGAAAGAGTTCTTGAAAATATCGCGTAATTAATAATTCCCTATTTTGACGCTCGCCTAACTCCTCAATTACAACGACAATTTACTAGCTCTGTCGTCCAACTAATAATAACAGTAAATCACTCGGTAAATCATAAGCTGACGTATAGATGTAGCTTTATTTTTCATGGTAATCACTGTAAACCAGTTTTTTCATTTTTGCAAAACATTCAAGCAACAATTTGTCAATATTCATGGAACACAGTCCAAAGTGTACAGGATGGATCAACTTGCACGCTTTTAGAGGGAAACACCCTTTTCTATAGGAGATAGACTAAGGAGATAGACAGAGAGAAAAATAATATGTGTTCGGAGCTCAATTTTTATCAAAAACATGATGGTGAAAAGTGAAAACCGCATATTGATATCTGATACCGTTTCGCAGTTAGAGGGTGTTTTCCAAAAATGTACATTTTTAACAAATCTAATAAAAATAAATAAAAAATGTAATAGAATTGAATGAATTTAAAATCATACAGATGTCGATGTACGGTTTTCACCATCATGTTTTTTGTTTTTGATAAAAATTGAGCTCCGCAGACACCGATATTAGTTTTCGTCTATCTCTTATAGAAAAAGGTGTTTTCTTTTAAAAGCGGCCAATTTGGCCCACTCTGTACCCTTTAACAAGAGTCATTTATAATGCAATCAAATATAAATAACTCTAAAGCTCAGGTATTTGTAGCTTAACAAGCACCAAAGCAGGAATAAGGATAGAGAAGTATTTAGCTGTTTGTTAAAGCCTTGAGACTGTATCGCTTCTTTGATTTTTTTTAAAAACTGACAGTTTGAGAAATTCAGACAGTCAAAAGTAACTGAGATATTTATATCCCTGAAGTTTTAACTCTCCGACTTAATATGAAATAAACAGATACTTTTTTTGTACTTCCAAGAAGTGTTTTTTAGTGAAAATAAATCCATAAATTTTTCGCCAAAGTACATTATGTTAAACAAAGCAGATTGAACAAAAGAAACAACAATAAGAAGATTGAAGAGGAAAAAAATAAATAAGAAAATGTCTGGTCTGGGCGCGTAAAAAATTCTATCTTTCCAGGAAAAAAAAACTGATGGTCTTTGTTTCATAAATCATACCGCAAAGACCTTTCTTAAATCTTATACCCACGTAAATAGGGGTACTTTTTCATTTACCAGTGGGAAAATGATGAAAACTCCACTTTCTGTTAGGGATGTCCAGATATATCGATATTTCTAAGTATAGGTAGGTAACGATATATCTACCTAATAGGTAGCTAGCGATACATCGATAGTAAATTATTTTGTGGACCATAACTTTCAAATAAGACTAATTAGTAGCTTCTTGTGATTTGTCCAAAAATTATTTTAATTCATTTTTTTTTTCTTATATTTTGTACTCTGCGAAGTAATGTTTGAGTTGACCAATCAAAGTTGGCTAATAAAAAATAATAGAATGTAATATCGATTTTTTTTTAATATCAATGTCCCTTTAACAAGAGATCTTTTCCTTCTACAAAACCGATAAGATCCGACTTTCCTTTATAGTCTCCGGTTTTACGATGTTGGTTTTACTGGAGTTTTATGTTTTATTTATTTTCTTTTTATTACTTCATTTTTGTCAGGTTATTTTCCTGGATAAAATTAAAATCGATATTTAAGGGATGAATTTACGTTTTTGTTATATACTTTTTTAAGTCTATAAAGCAAGGTACTTTATATACAAAATATGACACAATTATTTTATAATATTTTAGATGGCAGGTAATAAAATCTTTTTCAATTTTTTGTTAAAAAAACGAGATCAATGATTGCTTTCTATGAATACATCGTCAGTTTTTTTACTGGAATTATATCGGCGCCATGTAAAAACTGGGAAAATTAGCATAGATATAAAAATTGACTTTATAAATGCGGCCTTGAAAACGCACATTATTGGTATAGTTAGTTCACAGAATTGCTCGAAGTGTCACAGGATGAATAATCGTAATGGTCATAGGTCCGCGATTTTCTTCTTTTTTTTACTTTATATATGTTTAATTTGTTTTTTGCTTATAGGTACTGCTAATGACATGTCATATGTCATATAGCCTCGCGACAAAAATTAATAAATAAAAAAAAACATAAATAAATCATTAAAATTTTAAATTGCTTTTAAAAGGTATAATATACAGGGTGGTCCGAACTATATTCCTGAAACTTCGGCAGTATATTCTGCAGATAAAAATAAGTAAAAAACTCCCTATAAATGTATGTCCTAAAAAGCTTAGTTTCGGAGATTTGATTAGGTGTAGTTTTATTTCGATTTTTTCCAAATAATTTCGGAAGTAACGTCAAGATTTTGATGAAAATTGGTGTCTGGGAGTTTTTTGACATTAAAAATTTAATTTTGCTGTCAATGTAACTCCTACTTGTAGAGGGCGTCACCTTCATGCCTTTTAACTGTTTTGAACAGTAATACCTTTTCGTCCTTACCTGTATAAAGGTACAGATTGAAAAAATATACATTTCCGTGACTTTTTACGTAAAAAATGTCTCTTGGTAAAAATCGCTACGAGTAACCGTTCTCAAGGTATTTAGAATGGAAATAGTCAATACATGTTATATTTACAAAAAATAAACACGTTGACTAGATAGTTATTTGGCTGAAATAATGAAGTCTAAATTAAGTCACAAACAAATAATTGTGTTATAATGAGACAAACCTAGAATTCGTAATTTTCTCTAAATAGACGCATAAACTGTTTATTGTTTGTCCTTACCGGGACAATTAATTTTGAAAATCAACCAATTTTCCCTTTAATCTCGTTTGACAAAGAACAGAAAGCGATTATGACGTAGAAACCTCCTCCGTTAAAATAAATAAACAATTATGCGCCGCCTATCGGTATAAATATAAAACTTAGAGGAATAACTCTCGGTGTGTTTTTTCTTAAATTTTCGATGGCGATTGTTCAACAGAGAATGATCTCCGCCTATTCTATTTCCAGATACGTTTGTTGATTCTTTAATTGTTATTATTACGAGAAGCTGTGGAATTTTTTTTCTCGAAACGCTGGATGTTATTATTCCTTACTTAAATTTATATAGACTCTTTCAATGTAACTTCGATTCTTCAATTACAATTTCTGTAAAAAAATATATTTTTTGTACGTTTTTCGGATCCCCGGCAAAAGACTGTCGAAAAATCCAAAAATAGCGCCTATTTGGGGCCCGGGGTACCGCGTAGCCCCCCTTGCGCCCGGTTACAAGGCTGTTCCTGCCCTCGGTCTTCCATTTTATTGATTTTCCGATCGTCAACAAGTTGCCGGGGCCAGAAACAGTTGCCGCTCGTTTTCGAGCGTTGCTATGGGCACTAATATTGAGAAAAAGAGCATAAACCATAATCGGTACATCATTAATTCTACAGTGTGTTTTTTGAAGTGAAACTTCTGTACGCGCCCTGGGATTATAAATTCAAGGCTGTGACACACGAGCTAGCGAGACGAAAAGTGGGCAAGGATTGCACGATCGCACAGATCAGACGCCAAAAATCATTTGATTTAGAGCTTAGAAAATCATTATAAAAAATTTGATACTATACCCGAAATTATCATGCATATTTTCATCGATAGGTTTGTAGCTTCTGAATAACGGTCTAGGTAAAGCAGCTGCTCATTTGCTAGCTCAGAAATAGAATTATTAGAGTTAAGTAACTCGCATTTTCATTGGAGGACATTGTCATATTTATTTCAAACCAATAATCAACGAGAATATTCGCATAATTTATCAAAATTACTGTAAACAAACACGTTTTGTTCATTATTTATAGAATAAACCACGCAAATTGTTGGTTAGTAGTAGTAGTAGTATATTGATTTAACACGGTTTAACGGCCACAGCTGCCAGGATTATCCGGCCGGTTGGTAGAAAGAGTTCGACTCGCCCTTTTTCTTTTTCTTGGACAGGACAGAAATCTTGTTTCTGAGAAAAAATATTATGAAGAAATAAAACAATACTGAAATTTTTAGACTTTTATTTTTGTCCAGCTGGTTTACGACTACTCTGTCCCACTGCGGGGCCCTTTTGCCGGTTTAATAAGGCTGCAGTGGTGGAAAAAGGGGACCCCGATCCGCTCTCGACTCTCGATACACATCCGCCGCCGAATTTCGATGCGATCGCTATTTTTGGCATTTTTGCCTTCCTATTAAACGAAAAGTGAGGGATTGATAACGATGTAATGTAATATTGCCCCTCGCTTTTCGATTTATATTAAACGTGAACTTTATTTTTAGAATGTTAGAGGTTTATCAAAATTTAATAAATTTTAAGTCAAGAAAATATCAAAAGAATAGTCTAAAAAATATAAAATATCAAATCCAATAGTCTTAAAGAGGGACTAACTCGGTAACCAACAATTCGAAGTTGGTCAAAAAATGCCTAGATTGCCTAGAGAGGCTGAACAAATTAGGAAAACAAATAAAATAATGTCCTTCTACTCTGGATGCCATCCCGCCAGGGCATAGAAGGTAATGAAAAAGCAAACGATCTAGCTAGAAAAGGAGCGAACAGTCCACTAACTGGACCAGAACCGTTCTGCTTCCCGAGTGGAAACCAACTTAAAGCAGAACCCAAGAACCTGAAAGACTCCATCCGTAACCTGTAATAGGAATCCTTCTAGGTTTAAGACACTCGAAGGAATTTCTCATGACTTACGATCGAGAAATATCTAGATTTTGCTTGATTTGAGTAAGAACAATCTTCGGATTGACAAGGGATTTTTAACAGGACACTATCTCATCAATGAACACCTCAGTAGATTGAAGCTAAGAAACAATGGCGAATGCAGATTCAGTGGGGAAAATGGGGAAACACCAGAACACCTCATCACTGAGTGCCCCGAGACGACAACAATTCGTACCAGAAACTTTGGTACGATTGATTTTGGAGATGGAGAACTAACCTCCGTAAAACTATCTCAGATACTGGCTTTTGTCAAAGCCCTGAGACTGTATTAAATACTGTGTGTACTAAGAGTGGCATTTAATTGTCTACAACTTTGTAATTTCTTTAGTTTATAAATTACAACGTTTTCTTTTTCCTAGACCGTTGTGGTTGTTTTCAATACGTACATACGTTGGCGTAATTGAGATAGCGTAAATTTGAATCCCACCGTGTGGCTCTTTGACGTCAGAATTGCGATTGACAAATGGGGTGGGTGTGATACAATGAACAAACATCCCTTTCTTTGCTATTTTTCATCGCTATACGCGTCAATAATAACCGATCTTATTGTTTTTTTGTTGTACTCGCACTATTCAGAGAAAATTACGAATTCTAGGAGTTGGTCTCAGGTCTCAGAGGTCTCTCATTGTAACACAATTTGTTTGTGACTTAATTTAGACTTCATTTAGTAAATAGATAATAGATAAATATGCTGAAATTGGTACTATACTGCACAACAGAAACTGCAATAATAAGTATAGTGTAATTTATATAGTTCAGGAGAATGACACATTATTATTTCTTAATTTTACTCTTATTAACGATAAGTTTAAATTGAGATGAATGTAGAATTCATTACTTACTTACCATTTCTTTACAAATAAGTGTAAGTTATTTATACTTTATATTTTAATTTTAATAAGATAACTTTAAAGAGCTATTTGCATTCATTTATTTATTATGTACAAAGGGTTTTAATAATAATACCCCTTTGCCTTTAATTTCATCTAAATATAGAACCGTCTCTATTAATAATGTACAGCTTCATTCGGTTCAGACCAATTAAGCTCCTATTTGCCAGAAGACCCCGATTCGCTTTACTCATTAACTTTGAAATATCTCCACTCCTTTTTTATATACATACCGTCCACCCCCGTAATTTGGTTCAGTATGCGAGTGATGATTTTTGTTTATCGATCAAGCTTTGATTGTGGTGTAACACATAGATTGTGGAGTAACTTTTCAGATTTCAAAATAACAGGAATCTGTCTTATTATTGATTTTATTAGCGTTTAAAAGTATCAAATAATACTTGGAACTGTTACTGCTATTTTTTAAAAATGTTTATGATTAAAAAGACTAAAATATCGCGAAGAAACTAGAAATACTAGTTTCTATTTCAATAAACATTTTTGGTATATCAATAGAGACATCTACATTATCTGTAACAAGACATGCACAACTTGTAGCAAACTTTTTTTTTGTGGACATTGTATACTCTTACATCAAACACTCCATCAGGAATTAGTTTTGTTAAGTTACTTTATAACATTCTTATTGTTTTCTGTTTCATTTTTTTTTCATTTTGAGTAACCTGAAAATATCTTTATTCGATTGAATTGCTTTGTCCCAACTGTGTGACAAAGTCAACAACCTCTGAAACAATTCCGTTTTTCCTCGTTCTTCCTTAGGGCAGAATTTCCCAATTATCACAAGGATACGTTTTCTTAAGTTGGGCGAACTCCAGTTATTATAAAGAAAAATAAAAACAACAAAATTAGTAAGGAAAATACGAGGAGAAGACCAAGAGCGAAGAAGTTTATGACAGTTACATTTTGAGATTTAAATAATTTTCCTTTATTCTTTTTGTGTTTTCCTTCTGATGTAGGGGGGAAGATATATCCCCTGAAACGTTAAACATATTTTGTTGGTTAAGTAAATTTCGAGGTAAATTTGTTTTCCTAGGAGATAAAAAATCACTGACAAGATGGTGGTTTTGATTATATACCTAATGGGATTTTTTCAAAATATAAAAACTATAAATGTCCGTTTACACGAGTCCTCGTGTAAACGTGTGTAAAGACACTTCTTTGACGTATAGTTTTTTACACAATAAGCTTTTTGTCAATTTTGTTGCCAAAATTTTGCCATTTTGAATTAACTAACAGAAGCTTTTTGATATTTGTAAACTCGGAATATGCTTTCAATTCAGTTGAATTTCTGTGACTTGATCAATTCACTTGATCTACGCTAAAACGATTATCTGAATTTCATTCCCGAAAAGCCATAGTAAACAGAGTCCTTTTTAAACGAATAAACAAAATAGAGCGGATGGAATATATTTATACAACGCAAACTTATTCTCTGAAAAAATATTTACCCCCCAGACGAAATTTATACGATTATCTCGACGCCACTAAAAAGGAAACTGACCTCCAGTAAACAAACGCGAAAAAAGAGCGAATGCAATCAGCCCTAAAAAAAGTTTATACCCTCTCGCAATTATTTTCTCTTCTCAGTTATTTTTTCCAGCTTTTTATCTCTGGAGAGATTAGGGTATAAAATGTTTTAGTGTTTTATTTTGCTTAATATAAAGGATCAAGGAGATTGAAATATACTCGAACGAAACCATGGATAAAAATTGTAAGCGATAAGAAAGTTATTTAACACAAAACATGGAAATACTGTTTATATCATCACATAATATATTATACTGAGTTTAGTAAAGCCAAACAAAGGCGCAGCTTTATGTTACACTATACAGTATGATCGAAAAACACGGCGTCTAGTTGCTTGGAAATGAACATCGATGACATTCCCCATATAATTTTACATATAAAATGACAGCGATCTTCCTTTCATAGCCATCGCCGAAGCCACATTTTCAAAATATAGTTTTACTTTTTGAAGTGTGCAATAATATACATGGTATATTATATTTATTTTAGTTTTTTTATAACAAAAATATTCATATGTTTTTCTTTTTTCAGGTGCTGGCGAATCAGGGAAGAGTACGATAGTAAAACAAATGAAGTAAGTTTAAAATTTTAAAAATAAATAATTTGTGGCATTCAAGTATTTTCAAGTATACCGGTTCTTTCTCAAAAGTGGCTCACCCCTATAACTTGTTTATTTTTTCAGATAAATAGATAAATAAACGGAATTTGGTATGTTAGTATATGATATAAATTAAGATTCATTGACGTATTCAGTTGTTTTCGGTCACTTCCTGTTTCACCGGAAATGACTACAATTTTTGATTTTTAAACGGCGCTCTCGGTATTTTTACTTTATTCAATAGAGAATGACACTCTGAATAGAATGACATATCATATGTGTACTTTTGGCATTTTCGCTTAAAAAAATCGTATTTTAAATTTCAATTTAGAGTGCCACAGCTGTGTTAAAAACATTACTTTTTTATCAAGGAGCCTTGGAAAAATAGTTTGGATCGTCAGGTGTGAGCCACTTTTGAGAAACACCCGGTATTTAATAATAAAGTTGGAGCGAACAAGAATATACAAAAGATCCTTTTCTGTTAAAATGGCTATATAAAATAGAAATTCGATATAAAAACAGCTCATTTCTTACTATAGGGTGTATATCATTTTGAAGTAAATTTTACAATGTTATAAACAGGCAATAATTCCCTGAGATTTCCTTATTATTGATAAAAAAATTCTCAAAATAATCACAATAAAGATAGAACTCCACACCTAAAATCTTAAGCAGTATAATATGAATTGGTATCCATTTCCTTTTGTAACAGAAATAAAAAAAGTAAAACCCGAGCTACATAGTCGCCTAAGGGACGAAACAGAAAAGCGAAAAAGAAAAAGGGAAGTAGCGGCTCTGGATCGCGCGGAGAAAAAGAAATTGCGAGTCATCCGAATAGAATGGGAAAAATGCGACAGTGGCTCCCCCGCAGGCGACGCTAAATAATTAATTAGGGCGCCTTACGTCACATTGTCGACGACATCCGTATCATGCGTCTCTTTAACATTATATCTTTGGCATCGTAAAGGCCACTTCGTACGGAACATTTTGTCGTACAGTAAGATGCTTTTTGTGTTTTGCAAAATTTTCTGTACCATATTTTTGTAACCTAATTTGTTAAAAAATGTGTATAGTATTGCAGAAAATTAAATTAACCTAAATATTTGTGTTAAAGATAAATAACTAATTTATAGACTGGCTAGATATGAGTGCATTTGCGTATAACTTTTTAAGAGGACTCTGTCTCCTCATTAACCACCTCAGTAGATTTAAGCTAAGAAACAACGGCGAATGCAGATTTTGTGTTGAAAAATCAGAAATCAGAACACCATATCACTGAGTGCTTCGAGACGACAAACATTCCTGCCATAAATGCTGGTAAGACTGATATCGGAGATGGAGAACTAATCTTTGTAAAACCGTCCCATATACTGGCGTTTACCAAAGGCCTGAGACTGTATGATGAAATATAACTCAAGAAAAAGGGGACACAATAGATGTATAAGGTTACAGTGATTAACTTTCCCCCTTCCATACATTCTACATCATCTACAGAGAGTGCATTTTATTCAGATCCATTAAAGAGCCTTCAACAGAACCTCTAATAAAAAGCAACATTAGATAAAATTCAAGTGGAAATGACTGGCATGTTATTTTTTTCATAGACCGTATCATAGAACGTTATTTTTAGAAAGCGGATGTGAACTTTTATATCTGCAAATTTGACGTGCGCTTCATTCAGGATTAAAAGTTTTACACCTATAGATAGATTTTTATAATATGGACACATATGTTCACGAATTTACTAAACAAACGTTCGTTAGGTGTGTGTTTGTGTATTAATTTCGTTATCGAAATGTATTTTTTTTTATTTGGATAAGTCCCTTGGATAAAGTGTTTCCCGATAAAGCTTCGTCAGAACAAACATTGGATATCGATCCTCTTCTTTTCAACAAGTTTTTTATTTTATATTTGGTATAGAAATAACATTGCAGTATGCACAGAATCTGGTAGTCCATTTTATAAATATACCGTGTGGTGCACCGGAACGCGGGATATAGGAAATCCCGTGTAAATTTTGAAAATCTCAAATATTATCTCCCCAGATGATTTTATGCAAAAATTGTATTAAACTTTTTTGAAGAGACGTTAAAGTTGTACTGTAGTCTAGAATTTCGTTTTATTTGGAATAGGAATCGAAAAGTTATTTTCAAAAACTTCGTTCAAATTACTAAAAATATGATTTTGTCATTGTCAAGTTGGCACATTTTCTTTTTGTTTACAAGAATTTTGTGTGGTTTGAAAAAGGTTGTAATTTTTTTTCTGAATTGGAATGATTATCTACAAAAGAATAATTAGTTGAACTGAGAATAATTTCGCAGTGTATGACTTGTTTGCTGTTCATAACTCGATCACTCGCAGACCTCGATCATCAACATACATCCAAAATAATTTAATAAATAAAAGAAATATTTGTAACTAAAGGAAATTTATTAAATTATACTAACTAATAAAATGTTTACATAATTCCCCATTCACAGCCAAACAATACCCCAAATGATTGAAATTCACGCCTCACAATACAAAACTGTTAAGGGGAGAATCTTTAGCATTCCACAGGAGTGTCGTTTTCAGTCCATCTAAATTTCTGTATTTAATATGCCTACAAAAACGGTTTTTGAGTGTGCTCCACAGGAAGAAGTCGTTAGGCGAAATATCCTGTAGTCTTTTCCTATTGCATCCCCAAAAGACGGGAGTCAATGTTGTTCTTTTCTTCAACATGAATAATACTCAAGTCATTGCTATTTTCTTCATGTTCAATTATTTTTGTCTTCACACTTCCATGTGTTTAATACCTTAATGCCTTTAGTTTCAAACCTCCGGTTATTCTTTAAACTGTTGACTTTCGGTATAGACTTTCTGGAGACTGATGAGCTGCGAACATATCTAACACAGCGGGAATACTATTTCCAGTCGTTTAACCATCGTATCTTTTTCAGAAGTTGCGAAATTCATAATTATTTTATACAAAATTACTCTGTTTGGTACCTTCAAATTTTTGTAAACAAAATGTGACATCGAATTTGACAATGACACAATCATATTTTTTGTGGGTATTTTAATTATTGTAGGACCTCTGGACCGTATTAAGGTTGATTCTCACTATACCTTCCATATCAACTCCCTTCCGTTTACATAAAATATTATACCATGTAAATGAATAGGACAATTCACACTATACGTTCCGTTTCCGTTCCGTTCCATATCCTTTCCTTCCATACATTTTTGGCGGACGGACTGAAGCGTGTCGGAAACAGCGTTGTCAAGTTCTTGCATTTGTACCAGCTCAGCTAAAATTTTGCTGATATTTATTTATTCTTTTATCTCTTAATTAAATCTATTGCCTTTTTAAAAAGATACAAATTTTTATAATAAAACTTTCGTAATGATATAAATTATTGTACAATAAAAAATATGGAACTGATACGGAACGGAAGCTTACGTATAGCGTCAATACAATAAAAAATACGGAACGGATATGGAATGGAAACGGAAGGTATAGTGAGAATCAACGTTTATAAATTCTACTAATTTGAAGATAGATTTTTACAACTAACTTTCAAATTTCTTTTCTGAATGAAACAAAATTCTACACAAAAGTACAACTTTAAGCAATCTTCAAAAAAGTCTAATACAACTTTTGCATAAAATCATATGGGGAGATAATATTTGGCCTTTTCAAAATTAACATGGGATTTCCTGTCCCGTGTTCCGATGCATTACACGGTAGACTATTCAGATCCAGAATTAGCTTCTCAATTATTAAACGCCACGCGAGGAAAATAGCCAGAAGAACCAAAGCCTCATGATGATGGCGATTATGCCGAACTCGACCCATATTCTTTTTGTGGAAAAATTCATCATCTAGGTCTTTTCGAATATCAGATTATTCGCCGAACAACTTATAAATTTATTTCGCTAGTGAAATACATATCTACGGATCACCGCAACTTTCGTAATTGTAGAAAATATTTTTAGCCGTGTTTATATGTAAATCCAACGGTTGCGGATATTTATACCAGTGAATGAAATTATTCTGAAACGGAATCACTGAAATTAATTTTTAGTTTTATTTCGTACAAATTCTAGAATTAGATTTCGTAGCTGTTGTACAAGGTCCTACATGTTCTTCAATTTTATTCGTCATTTTTAAAATTTACTTAAGATTTTCTATAGGTATGTTCATATCGACGCAGCAACTGAAATAGGTTTATTGATGATGTATTTTATTCAAAAAATAACCGTATTATTTTCCAATGTATATTACTCATTAGATGTTTCAAGTATTACGTAAAGAATATCGGAGAAAAGCGTATCTGATAAGAGATAAAATAAGCCAATTTTATGACGATATCAATGCTTTTTCACGATTTTTCTGCATGGAAATACAATCTTGATAAATCTTGCATTTGCGAAATTATTCCTTTTTGTAAATAATCCTTATGTTTTTTATCCGCATTTTTTGTTTGTTGTTCAGTGTTCTTTGGTTTTGTGTAGATCAAAAATCAAAATGGATCTAAATATACATATTTTGTCATCAGTGTAGTAATTTAATGTTATCGTTTTTTAGATTTCTCTTTGAGTAGCGAAATACCTTCATCTTATTTTCTTAAGATACATAAAAACCGTTTACCACAGGATATTGTTTTTCCATCATCGACCTTGAACTTGAAACGTTAAAGGCAAAAGCCATTTCCACCCCACAGCCCTACCCCTGGAATTCTGCATTCTGTTTTTCTTCATTTTCCTTTCATCTCGTAAGAAGCGGTTTCCAATTTTATTAGACCTGGAATTTAAGCCTTACAACGAAAAGAAATAAGATAATTCTGAATTCTCTGTAAAGCTGGGAAAGGTCATTTTTTTCTTCTCGTTCTTCGTTTGATGAAGAGGTAATTTATTTTTCTTTTTTTATTAATTTTCATAATTAAGTAAACAAGGGATGGTCTTTATTTTTTATCCTACTGAAGAAAAATATTACATTCGATTTTTTTCCTAATTATATGCGGAATCTAAACGACATATTTTTTTAGCTGTTATAACAGATTATTGTTATTTGTTATTCGAGAATATTACTGTTAAGGTTTTAATTTTAAGTAGACCTTTTTTTTTATAAAATTGGCTCTTCAGTAAATAATTACTGTAACTCATTCTATTTTATTTTCAGAATTATCCACGAGAGTGGGTTTACACCGGAAGACTTCAAGCAATATAGGCCAGTAGTGTACAGCAATACCATTCAATCTGTCATAGCTATTCTGAGGGCGATGCCAAACCTCGGTATACAGTATGGAAATAATGAAAGAGAGGTAAGAGCCAACTCTATCGCCCTCTTTTTTTCTTAATCGTATGATACTAGTCTCTATGGTACTACTTCTTTTAAAGACACATAGTTCGTGTTTTTTGAAACGTAGAATATCAAAATATGCAAGAAAAAATAACTAGAATAATTAGCTACTATGTGCGCATATTTGAAGTCAAACTTCTTACTTAACAGCTATTAAATTAAAGGATTTGAAGGACATGTTTGAAAAAGTGTAGTTTGAAATGTTAAAAAAGTAATAAATAATTTGATTCACTTTCACAAAACTTGTATGGAAATATCAATATTTTTGATAAGCACGTGGACTGTTCACACGCCTCGTCACTACGCATTTCTAAGCTGTAGGCCGTCCTTACCACCTTTCGTCTCGCTAGCTTGTGTGTCACGGCCTTGAAATTTCACTCAAAGAAATTTTACTTAAAAAACACTGTATGCAAGTGAATTAAAATAATCAATATCCTGACGAACACTGAAATAAACCGAAAAAATTGACATTTATATTGCACATGTCCTCTCATCCGTAAATTTTTATCGTTTTTTGAAGTCTATATGGAATGTTAATGCCGCTGGATAATAATATATATCATCTCCCGATGCTCTCCAAACCTTCCGAACAGATGGAAAGGTTTAAAAATAGAGAGAAGCGAGTTACATACAACATATCGAGAGGTTACGTACACGTACATACGCGCACAAAATAATCCTTAAATTGGAGCAATTACAAATTAGATACATCAGTTTGTATTGAAATTCGCTTAAAAAAATATGTACCATTTTTTTTTCGTGAAACTAAAAACACTTAATATTGCAATTACGTCCTTTTTTGGAGCATGTTTTAAATAGTTCGCTAAAAAAATAAAAAAAATTAATTAAAAAGAAAATTTGCAAAATAACTTTGAAATCTACAAACTTATATCAACTATTTTGTTGTTCAGATTGATGGCAAGATGGTGTTCGACGTTATACAGAGGATGGAGGACACGGAACCGTTTTCGGAAGAACTGATAGCGGCGATGAAAAGGCTGTGGGCAGACAGTGGTGTTCAGGCGTGTTTCGGACGGTCCAACGAATACCAACTAAACGACTCTGCCAAATAGTAAGCCCATATCATTATCTCTTTCTTATAATTTTTTTTCATAAAGAATTATTTTTCAAATTTTCCAAATTTATATCGTTATACCCAACTTTTGAATATTTTGAACAAATTAACTTATTATTTGTGGTGTGTTTTCAGTTTCTTAGAAGATTTAGATCGACTGGGGGCGAAAGACTACCAACCAACAGAGCAGGATATTCTGAGGACGCGCGTAAAAACCACCGGCATCGTTGAGGTGCATTTCTCATTCAAAAACCTTAATTTCAAGTAAGTAACAATTCCAATCGCAGCTTTTTCATCGTGTCATCATTTTTCTAAATGTTCATTGTCATTATTAAAAAGTGTATTTTGTGGGTAAGTCGTTTTCAGATTCTTCCTAACAAAGACTAATTTATAATGGGTGGAAACTTGCAAAAAATAGGAAATCCCATGCAAATTTTAAACTGTTCAAATATTGGCTCCCCTATTAATTTTAAAGCGAAGTCGTAAATAGGTTTTTAAAGGTCTGCCTATGCTGAATACACATGTCAACTTTGAACAATTTTGGACAAGCCGATTTTGAGTAATTTAAGAAAAACTGCATCTATTTTTAAATTAAAACTGACCAGGCAACAATGCAAAACCACGCAAATGTCAATATACCTCAAGTGAAGTTAAGAACATACCTTAAGTTATGTCCTCAGACATTTGCCTGGTTTTTCAATGTTACCTGTTCAGTTTTAAATTAACCTATTTACGACTTCGCTGTAAGATCAACAGGAGAGCCAATATTAGGACAGTTCAAAATTTGCATGGAATTTCCTATGTTTCTAACGCCGATGCCCCACCCGGTATTCTATATGTTTATCTATTTTTTCGAGATTAGTATAGTTTTCAAAAATCTTTCTTTAAAGTCCGTTTGCCAAGATCATGTCCCGCAGCATTAAGTAGGATATTACCACAGATATTACTAAAGCGACACAATGCAGACTTTGTGTCGACGGATCGGTATTTTTTAATGCGCCTCGTAAATCCACTTTAAAGGCCCTCTTTATCCCGGGTCGAACGGATTTTAGAGTTTAAAGCGCCAATAAACCGAAACTTTTCTTATAGTGTTTCCTTTGAGAGCCCATACCACACATACACCACATACTCGTAGAGATTAGAGATAAGGTTTAAATAAATTCCACACTGCGTGAAGTTTAAAATTGCATTTCGTTACATTTTTAACCTACAGTATGTCCACGGATTGTCTTTACAAGAGGAAAAACCTATGTTTATTCCTAGGTTATTATTAATTTTGATTAATATCAGATTTTTTGTTGTTGTTGTTAAAGCATCACATTTTCCGATAACTATTACCCTTTCCGTAGCACTGAATAAAATAAATTTTGTTCCCCTTTAACTTTTTGAAAACAGCAAAAAAATATGACGTTAATTAAAAATTCCATCAGTAACAATCTATCAAAGAATGAAAACGAAATTATATTACCATAGGAACGCTTTTGATTTTCAGGAAAAAATTAAATTATAAATATATATTTTTATGTTTTTTTTTTAATTTTTTCTAAACCGATATAGAAATTTGGCAAAGTATAAAAAGGATTAACCATCATAGGACAAACAAAATTTTTATGAAGAAGCATTTTTTTTCAAAATGTCTATAATAAAAAAGTGTTTCCTCTTATAAAGATAATCCGAGACCGAGGAATCCGAGGACATTCTGTAGATGGCTGAAATTTGGTTTACATGAAAAAAAAACATTTCTTGATCTCTATTCTAAGTGTTAAATTTGACAGATACCTAAGAGCAAAAAGTTAAATTTTAATATGTTTTTTTACTACGATATACGATGCGGATTTGATTTGTGTCAAGGTATTCGTCCTGACACCATTTTATACATTTCGAGAGAAGGACTTGTTTCCGCAATTTTTACCTTTTTACGAAAACTTTTTGGGCTTCGGCTGTATGCGGTGCTATTCTCGGCCCGAAACAATCTAAAAATACTTTTGAAGTTCAACGGCAGACAACAGGTAAACGGCTGCTGCTCCCGCTACGCCCGTTTGGCACACGATCAATTCCTCGCACCTCGGCCACACTCTTTCTCTCCGATCCTGTTGATTTATTATCCAGATATCTCGCCAGTCTTGATTATGTACCGGCGGAGAACGCCATCTATCTATATCGATCGCAAACTATTCGCCGCGTGTGCTGAGTCACTATCTGGACTTCGTTAATTTTTGAGACAAATTCACTTTTACGAAAAACGATGAAATTTAAAAGTAATCCTCGTACAAATATTTCACCAGACGACAATCCAAAAATGACAGAAAATACAGTTTACCTGTAAACTAAAACGACAACAAATGTTAATGTCTTGTGATATACAGGGTGCTACAAATTCGGGATACGAGCATTGGTATCTCGGAAACCGTAACAGATACGAAGATGGTTCAATTGAGACAAAGTTGCAGCTTGGGATGTTCGACAACATGCTATCAAAAAAGTTTCAAAAATTTTAAGGAGGCAGTTTTTTGAAAAAAAAAGGATTTTTTGAAAAAACAATTTTTTCCTCTCTAGCCATTTTCTCAGGGCTATCTAATCGTATTTTTCTATTTTGAAATTAGCTAATTCTAAATTAGCTGGGGTTTTTAATTCTCGCATTGATAAACGCTTGGGACAAAGACTCTACAACTCTCCGATTATAGCATGTCTGACCAAATATAGGATAATATCTTACAGACTATAGTATGTGTTTTTCAAAAACTCGCCGTTAAAAATATATTTAACGGGCTCTGATTTTTTGCTAATTAATTTATTTTGTTTCTGATATTAATATATAAAAATGTACTTATACTATACTGAAGTAGTTCGTGAAGAAACATGCTGTGGCATAGTTGGCTCTATTTTATTTCCAGAAAGTTTCCGGTTTACTTATGTTTTCTCCTGTTTATTTTCAGATTGTTCGACGTGGGCGGTCAAAGATCGGAAAGGAAAAAATGGATACATTGTTTCGAAGATGTGACGGCAATTATTTTCTGCGTGGCTATGAGCGAGTACGACCAGGTGCTTCACGAGGATGAAACCACCGTAAGTACTGACAGCGTATTTAGAAATAGTCTTTTTTTCTACTATTTACCCTTTTTTAAATCAGAAAAAAAACAGTTTTTAGGTCAAAAATACTTTACATTTCAAGGGATATATCTGATCCCACCATCGCATCGTCAGGAACAAAAAAAATTATTAAAGAAAAACTATTCAAAATATCTAAATGTTACTCTCAAAGAACACTATTTTTTAGTAGCCACGCCACGTCTGAAAACTTCAAGGGTTGTAATAATTTTGTGTAATGATTTTTTATAAACCTTTTCAACGTTATTACTAGGTTTTTACATGTATATTGGTATAGGGATTCATCTTAGTTTGATATCTTTTAATCTAGTTATTTTCCATTTAAGTGATCCAAACGATTTTAGATTATCCAGCTCAGTTATTTCTGTCTCATTTATACCAAAATAAATGAACCTGAAGTGATTTCAGATTATTAAGGATACTTAGATCACTTAACTGGAATATAATGTAGATAAAAAAATACGTATAAATAAACATATTTCGATTTTCTTTTTTGTTTTTCAGAATCGTATGCAAGAAAGTTTGAAATTGTTCGATTCTATTTGTAACAATAAATGGTTTACGGACACGTCTATCATCCTCTTCCTCAATAAGAAAGATTTGTTCGAAGAAAAAATTAAAAAATCACCGCTTACGATATGCTTTCCAGAATATACAGGTAAGTTTACAAAATATAGATTTATATAAAATTTCCTTATACAGGGTGTCATTGAAATGGTGTAAAAAAATCGGAGGGTGATAGTATTCCTAAAAATAGTAAAAAAAGTTCCTATAAGTATAGGGCGGAAAATGCATATTAAGGGAGTTAGGGGCACTGAAAGGGTGAATTTAAAAAACGGTTGTTTTAAAATTGTAGGCTTAAAAATCCTCTGCCATAAATTTTGACCCTAAATCAAATGGTGATACTGAAAAATTATTTGGAAAAGCGGAAAGGGTAGGTTTGAGGTTATTTTTTTTGCAACGTGGGTTCATTTTTTCAAAACTACATACTTTGTCCTACAAAAAAGGTACTCTTGTTGCACATAGCCCAGAGCGATGGTTTTCGAGAAAATTGAAGACAAAGCGTTTGCTCTGATGGGTTGCCAACTGGTTAATCAACATAAACTTATGAAAGTTATGGCGGTTCAAAATTAACCAAGTATTTATCAAATAATTAATTAAAAAATCAAAATTTCATGATTTTTAAAACATCTTATTGCTTTAAAAAACGAAATAATCCAATTACCAAAATTTCTTATTAAAATAATGCATTCCTTAATTCATTCATAGTAAATGTTCAAAGTGACCACCATTCATTTTAATGTAGACATCTGATCTTCTTCTCTACGATCTGCGTAGACACCCTGTGGAATATCCTTGGTGTTGTCCGAATTTGATTGGAACAATCAATAATGCGTTGCCGTAGTTGCTTTTCAGTATTAATCGGCACTGAGCAAACCAAATTTTTTTAAAACCAAAAACGTTTATTTCGTTTTTAAAGCAATAAGATGTTTTAAAAATCATGAAATTTTGATTTTCCAATTAATTATTTAATAACTACTTGGTTACTTTTGAACCGCCATAACTTTCATAAGTTTAGGTTGATTAACCGCTCTTTGCTTGCTATTTTCTCGAAAACTATCGCTCTGGGCGATGTGCAACAAGAGTACCTTTTTTGTAGGAGAAAGTATGTAGTTTTCAAAAAATGAACCCACGTTGCAAAAAAAATAACCTCAAAAAAGTTTTACACGAAATAACCCCCTACCCTTGCAAAAACTACCCTTTCCGCTTTTCCAAATAATTTTTCAGTATCACCATTTGATTTAGGGTCAAAATTTATGGCAGAGGATTTTTTTTCGAAGTCTTATCTCGTTTTTTAAGCCTATAATTTCAAAGCAACCGTTTTTTAAATTCACCCTTTCAGTGCCCCTAACTCCCTTAATATGCATTTTCCGCCCTATGCTTATAGGAACTTTTTTTTACTATTTTTAGGAGTACTATCACCCCCCGATTTTTTTACACCATTTCAACGACACCCTGTATAAAGATGGATACCGAAAATGCCGGGATTGAATGCTCTACTACCAACTCTTTTGTATTTGCAGGAGCCCAGGAATACGGCGAGGCGGCCGCCTACATCCAGGCCCAGTTCGAGGCGAAGAACAAGTCCACGACCAAAGAGATCTACTGCCACATGACGTGCGCCACCGACACGCACAACATCCAGTTCGTGTTCGACGCCGTCACCGACGTCATCATAGCCAACAATCTGCGCAACTGCGGCCTCTACTAGACGGCCGCGCCACCTGTCCGGGGACTATATACAAATATGTATGCGCATATACGTTTCCGTGTGTGTGTGTATGTGTTCCGATGGGGAGTGATCGCATCTAGTCGGCGTTCAGGATACGGATACCTAGTACTACCATAGGAAAAATGACATACATATAATTATCATATTATTTATTTATGAGATGATGGAGAAGGTTATCCTAAAACTAAAATTAGTTAGAAAAGAGAGGACGGAGGTCTTAGCTTTGTTCGACTCTAGCTGCTTTTCCATTGGTTAGGTTCTAGTTAGCGTATTTCTTCTCAGTGTCTTTGTACAGGGTGGTCCGAATTGTAAGCTTCGGCAGCAGATTCTGCAGATAAAAATAAGTCAAAAAAATCGTATAAATGTATTATGTGCTAATGTGCTTGGTTTCGGAGATACAGGGCGTATCAGTTTCATTTTTATTGCGATTTTTTCCAAATAATTTCTGAACTAACGTCGATATTTGGATAAAAATTGGTAGTAGGACTCATAGTATGATTATAATGACATCTAAATCATATTTCTAATGTAAAAAAAACACCCAGACACCAATTCTCATTCAAATAAGTTTCAATTCATTCACGTTTTTTAATATTTGGAAAAAATCCAAATAAAAATGGAACTTCTACATTTTGTATCTCCAAAAAAAAGCACATAATAAATTTTATACGAAAATTATTTACCTATTTTTATTTGCAGAATATGCTGCCGAAGTTTCCCGCTATACAGGCTGTAGCTTCTACACCCTGTATATAGACATATTCTTTTGTAGTAATGTGACTCTTTCACTCTAATTCATTTTCTACACTGTAGAAGATGAATTAGAGTGAAAATTGCAGGTTGTTAGTTTTTTAAAAAATACATATGCAATTTTTTTCTTAAAAAAAATATATGTTATAGTGCGTTACAATATTATCGAGTTTTCATGATCAAGTTTGACACTAAAAAGTTGAAAATTGGTGGATGTGTATTTTTTAACATTAAATTTTGTTCGTTCCTAAGATAAAAACATTTTTTTTAGGCTGTAATATGGTCTAGTTTATCCAAATGAAAAGCAGCTAATACAGTAAATAAGAGAGTCGTTAAAAATGTTAAGATTGAAAAAAAAACGAATTATATACTTCGGTTTTTTAACTGGCACGCACCAAAGTGGAGTGAGATAAACAAAAAACGTATAGAATAAAAATGTGTTCTTCATTTAATGAATATGTCTAGTATTTAAGTATATGCTCTGGTGTATGTTTTACATATTTTTGTTTCGCGGTGAGCGCAGAAAGAACAATGGAAGAAGTAGTACTATTACGAACACACAGGCGGTACCACTAGGATCAAAACAATGTGCTTCCCTACAAACAGTATGTAAAGAGAACCGCTATAGTGTTTCTGTGCTTATCGGTTTCGCATTCAAACTCAAAATAGTCACACATTAAAATCGGCTTTGGCCTGTTTTTTTTTTGTTTAAATGGTTCATCACTTCATGCAGCTACATATATTACCGCACAAGAGGGCTGTTGATTCTTTATTATTTCACCTTTTCGCCCAGCACAATATTTACAAGTCTTTTCCTATTTCCAAACGCATAATATGAACAACTTTTTTTGAGGGAATAATTGAAATATTAAAGTTATTTATCTCAAAAATAATATGTTTTAATGTCGTGTCCAGATCACAAAAGTTTTGAAACATTTAACAATTGTTATTTAAATCGAAATAATTTGAAAAATACTATATACAGTTTATCGTTAGAATGATAGACAGTTGTCAAATAGTCTTCAAACTGTATTCAATGCTAATATTTCAATATTTTCTTCAAACAATATAAACTATTTTTGTCCGTTCTTATAAAATATTGTACACATTAAAATAGATAAAGATAACAACGGTGCCATGGTCCAGCAAGACAATTGCATTTATTCTGTTTTAACTCTGTTTTGTAAATTATATTTTATTTTAGAGTATATACATAATATATGTCTAAATGAATGTTACGTTATACACTTTTATCAAAAGAATCTGAATCTAGGAGTATATATTAAGTTTTAGTTAGTTACCATTTTTTAAATGGAGAAAATTGACATCGCATCCTATAGCGCCTTCTTCAAGTGCACTAAAATTAAAAGACATTGATATTTTAATTTTCGAAAAAAGGTCAACGTTCATGGACCCGAAAATTCATTTAAGCTCAACTAGATTCACAGTGAAAAATTATATATTTTTTGGTAGGAAAAATTTGTTATTCTGTTTAAAATACGAATTACGATTCTTTAAAATTAATGATCAGACATTATAATTATTATTAGATATTTTGTTTGCAAAAGAGCTATAGGTGGTAGTTTTTTTGTTAGCAAAATATGTATGAATAATTGCATTATTTACCATAGATCTTTTGTTTGCAAAAAGCCTACTACAAAATGTGGAATTTCGTATTTTACACAACATAATAAAAACTGACCAATAAATATGCAAATGTATTACTGAATAGAACGTTTGATAAAGGACGATGTTTTTCTCCAAACAAATATAAAATAATGAAAAAACCAACAAAATCCTTTGAGACATTAAAGTATATAATAAAACTACTTATACGTTTAATATGTGTACATAAAAAAATATATGGCGCTTAAAAATAATTAAAAAAACGTAGCTTCAGTCATTTACGTAGATGTAGTTCAATTCATTTTAAGCAAAATATGAAAAAATGAGCGAAACCTATTTGTATTGTTCAAATTTAGGATGAGTGTTTCGTTTTTTATCATTACCATTGTTTGTTTTGTTTTCGATTCCTCGCATAACACATTTTAGAAAACCCATTCAAACACACATGTTCATGGCCATCATCAGGACCATCCCATAAAGGTAGTATATTCTAAATGTTTGTTAAGTCTGTCTCATTTGTTGAAATTTCTAAAATATGTTACTTTTAGGTATTCATTTTTTTTAGACAATAAAATACTCCCAAAAATGCTGGATATAAACAGAGATATCACGCAAAGTAATCAAGTTTTGGTGTGCAAAACGGCTATGGGTAGTTTTGAATAAAAAACGTATAGAGAAATAACTAACATTTTGATAAAAAAAGAGGTATTTCAGGATTTTTTATTGTCACTTGTGAAAAAAATGATACTTATAGAGGAATAGCCACAATATCATATTCGAAAAAGGTGCATTTTATTTAAGACATTCCTAAGACTTTTGTATTTCACTATAAAATATTTTTGCTTACAGTGATCTTTTCATTTATTTAATCATCATTGACGTGATATTATTTGTGTCTATAGAGCGGTTGTGAATATCTCTTGACTCCAATATAATTTATAGGACACAAATATAAAATAACCAGCTAGGGAATAAGTACTGTTAACATCTGAAATGTTGATTATTTAAGCGATAAAGATCATAATCCGCACAAATCTAAGCAACAAGAATACATTTATTATTAACTACTTAGCTATAAAAAGAGGAAATTGTGTTTTCGACACCGTGGTAAAATACAATCATCATCCATTCATAGTCGAAAAAATTAATTAGTACATGTAAAACTATCGTATTTTTACGAGCGGATGACGAGAAGTAGTAGGCCGTGCTTTCAAAACGCCTCAAATTATCTGGTGACCTTGAGAAACGATCGTTGTTTTAATTATTTGAAACCTGTCAATTAGTACTCGAACAGCATATCATTGTTTAGAACTGTTTAAAAAGGGCTATTGTAGATATCCTATTAGCCAGTAATTTGCAGTGTTTTGTTTTGATTTGGTTAAAAAAACTATCTTAATTTTATGAAAGGAGTTTATTTATACATTTAACAAGCTCTATAAAAAACATATTTTTTTTTCTTAATGTATCAAACTCTTTTTAAATCCAAAATGGGTCACTTGTTCCTGTTCAGCAGCGACTACGAAGTCATTTTCCTGAAAATACGATACAAATTGTTGTGTATAAAATTAAAATAATAATAATAATTATAAAAACAAGATACATTTGTAAGTATTTAACTTAATGTTGAGTAGTGTCGAATTTATTACATTTTCATTATTTAATTTATCTAGTCAAGTGAATTGTTTGTTTAATTTACGCCACATTAATGAAGTGTTTTTTTTTGTATATTATTTCGAAGATTATTATATAATAAATGTAAACATTATGATTTTCGGTTCGTATTTCACTTTAAGTTTTCCATTTTCGTGTAATTTTTAATCTTAACGATGGAATAGTAGTCCAAAATGGACGTGTTTTTTTTCAGTTTTATTAGTGAAAAATACGTAATACCATTTACTTGTATAAAAAAATAAAATCACAAAAAAGTATGTACCAATCTCGAGTTATTTCTATATCCATGTTTATTGCATAGACATTAAAAGTGATAGTTGACTTTTTTTAGCGAATTAATATGACTCACATTCTTTGTGAATTCTGACAAAAAGTAAATAGGTACTCTTTGAATGAGTATTATTTCTTTTTGAGCATAAAGGCTCTACTGCTTTTTATGTCTATGGTTTCTGCTAATTTTTTCACGATACACGGACACGATACATGCCATTTCTTTCAATTTTCCAAAGATATTTGCACTTTTGTATATATTTCTTTTGTTAATACACTTGGGAAAACTTATGCGATCTTGACTGATTTTCTTCCTGAATGTATTAACGAAGAATACTTTTTCAAAATACCAAAAAAAATGGATAGTCATGGATAGTCCAGTGATTTAAAAACATCATAAAAAAGGATTTCCACCTATTTATTAAAAAAAGATTGATAAAGTAAATGGCTCGATTATCTACATACAAGATATATACTTGCAGCATTCTCTCTCTCCTTTGCATTATTTAATCATTACATATAAATGCCATAAATGATGACAAATAAAGTGTAAGGACTATTTAGAAGTATCACACACCTACTAGTAGATGTAAAATCTTTTATCAACGGTAAATAAATCATGACAGAGGTTGTTTACTACATGTATGTTTGTTTCTCTGTGATGTGAATATTATTAAAAAAAATAAATTTTACCCATTTCGAAAGAGTCTTGTTTTTAGTGTGACCATATTTGTTTATTCTTTAATAGTGAAAACCTACATTTTACATTTCCGGAAATACCGGAAGTTGACAGCAACTTTCTTATTTTAAATGGGTGCCCCCATTTTTTATTACACACTTCATACTTAAATTCTCTGCAAAATTTTATGAATTTGATATTAAATTAATATTAATTTTTGGAAATAGATGTCTAGATATATCTCTAGACATGTCTTCTCTGTATGTCACAGTAGCTGTGATAATCACTAAATTTGACTTTTAAAATTTTTTTTGAAAAGTAGTTTTTTTGTCCAAAAATTTTAAATATTTTTTTCTCAAAAACGGTTAATGTTAGGTATAGATTAGAGATGAAACGGATAGTTGTTCGGATACTTGCGAATCTCACGACACGTTCTGGGATTGCTTCCATGAAATCGCAGGTGAAAACAATATCAATGTCGCGATCAAGAGAAAAAACTAATTGCAAGCGAGATCGACTTCTACTTGAAAACAGTTCGAATTGATCATAGTCGAGGCCTGATGCTTACACTTGATGGTCGGATAACGTAAACCACTACCCCTATTTGACGAAATTTGCGAAAATACACCTTTCAGTTCGTTGCAGCAGTGTTTTTAGCGAGAGGTTGTGTTCCGCAGCTGGTTTGGTTTATGAAAAAAAAGCGAAATCGCCTATTATCGTCAAATGCTGGAAATTTTGAGTGTATTTGCCATAATTTGCTATTTATTAATTTTGACTATTATTTTTTTTAAGTTCTCTTTGATAAACGAAAAAGAACAAGACGGTAAATTTTAAGAATCTGTGCGTATTTTTAAAGGTTTTTCATTTATTATTAGTTATTCATGTCATTAATTAAAGTTTCCATTTTTATATTTTTCATTGAAGTGAATAATGATTTTTTTTTAAATTATGTAATTTTCAGCTTGAAATAAAAGCAGCTTAAACTGTAATTAAATTGTTTCTTGTTATTTAAGTTACTTTTTGAATATCCGGTATCCGGCCGGATATTGAGTTACTATTCGGTATCCGGGCGGATAATAAATTTAGGCCGGATACCGTATAGTTGCCAGATATCCGTTTCATCTCTAGTATAGATTGTTTAACATCAATATTCATAGAATTTTACAGAGAATTTAAGTATGTAATAAAAAAGGGGGACACCCATTTACAATAAGAAAGTTGCTGTTAACTTCTGGTATTTCCAGAAGCGCCGCCATATTAAAAATATTTTTAATCGGTAGATCTCGTTGTAAAACAATGATGTGCAAAAAATCTCCGATCTAGATATTGTGGTTCTTTAGAAACTTCTAAGTCACGCTCAGCCTGGGATACCCTGTATATTAATTTATACACACCTTCAAGTTTCCAGTGCAGGAGGAGCCAAACTTTGATAGAGCTTCGCTACTGCAGTTTGCACTATTTGCTGGAAGGCCTCATCGTTTGGACATTTCACTTCCTGCGAAACAAATATTTACGAAAAAAATCGTTACTGAGTCGCGTTACACTTACTAAATTAGCCAAATCGATATCGGCCCTTTTTTCGTTCACGGTGACGTACAATTTTTCTCCTTTGAATATTTTGGGAACGGAGTCTTCTCCAAACATATCTTGCAACATTTCTATAAGACACTCCTAAAAATTTTAGGTAGGCATATTATATAAAAAAAAAATTAAAAAATAAAATAAATTAATTATTTTTTTACTAATTTTAGAGTTACTGTACCTTAAAATGCATTCTGTCCACCTTTACACTAGTAGTCATATTTTTCGTAGGCGTATCAAATAAATCGGCTTGTAATACAGCGGCCACTATCGCGTCTGCGTACATGTCATTTACTGGATTCGCTACCCACTGAAAAACGAGATAAATAGACATATACAGAGTATTTTTCAAAAGTGTCTCACCCCTATAACTTTTTTGTTTCCGATTGATTACGTATTCAATTATTTTCGGTCACTTGCTGTTTCACCGGAAATGACTACAGCTATTAATTTTTAAACGAAACCCTCGGTATTTTTTTTACTTTATTCAATGGAAAATTACAAATCGGAATAGAGTGACGTCTCATAAATATTGTAAACTTTCGACAATTACGCTCGAAAAAAATAATATTTTAAACTCCAATCTGGAGTTTCACGCATATGTTCCACCACTAACTTTTAATCAAGGAGCCCTGGAAAAATACATTTGATCTTCTAATGTTTTTGGTCACGTTTCCCAGTAGGTAATAATGTGGTACCAGATACTTGATATTTTTAGGCAAATTGTCATTATGAACAAAGTCATTGCACTCTAGAATGAAATTTAAAATACTACTATCGTGTCATTATTCGTCATTAAAATACTATGTAATTTTTCTATAAAAATGGTAAGAAAATAGCCAGGCTACTATTTAAAAATCAATAGCTGTAGTCATTTGTGGTGAAAGAGGAAGTGATCAAAAGTAATTGAATCATGATTTATGTAATATTTTTGTTATTTATGTCATTTTATCTGAAAAAATTAAAGGGGTGAGCCACTTGGTTTTAGCTGGAAGAGAACAAAAAGCCGAAGCTGATCTTACCTCTAACGTTACTAGTTTCGGTTCGATCGTTATTTCGACAGCGTTGAACGCCTTCATCCGTTTGTTGCCGTCCAAGGTCTCCATCAAGCCGCACACTTGCGACAAGAGATGGCGCAAAACGCCCGAATTACCCGAATAGTGCAGACTTTGCCGCTGAGTGATCTCGCTCAAACTCAGATCCGTGTACTCTGCGATCATTAAAACAGAAAAGGCGCTGTTAAGCTTCATTCGGAACCTCATTCATGAACAATGGTTTCACAATTAGCGCAGAAGTTTGTTCCCCTAACTTCAATATAAGCATTCAGAACGTCAATATTAGTGATATGTAGTAATTTTCAATTACTAGAAAAAGTTAACAAACCTTTAGGATACTCTATACTCACCGGCACATAAAACTGCACCTTAAAATTTTCATATATGTATTGTGTTCTAGTGGACCGATTTTGATGATCTTTTAAGCAATTTCTAGCTAAATTATTTGACTTTTTAATATCTCTTTCTAAATTAAAAATGAAAGTTCCCATCTATCAATTATACGAGGGAACATGAAATGTCGTTATTTTGGTGAAAGTTTGGAACACCTTGTGGAATATGTTAAAAAGTAAAAAATTTGAAAATTATTTTATTATCTAGGTGCATCTATTCTCGATAGTTTATTTTTTGGTTCATCTCGATAGCTTTATTTTTCTTTGGGGATATTCGCCTTTGAAGAAGAGAGTAACATTTTTTCGTAATTTTTACATTAAAACCATGCCTTGCTTTCAGTCCCAGACAACAGACCCATGAAATAGTGATTATGATTTATGCAATGTCACTGTTACTGAAAAATCTTATTATTATTGTCTGTTGACTGTTGGGCAGTTACTCTAGCAGAGATGGTTTTAAGTTCAAAAGTTGTATCCGCTCTAGTTGCTTTAATTATTGAAGGTGAGGTTTCAACATTGGCGCACAAATGATCCCTAACTTAATTTTATCTACTTACTGAATAAATCGTCCGCGCTCAAAATGTGATAATTAAAGTTCCTCTTGACCAGCACACCCTGTACGACGTTGCCGGGTCGCGGTTCGTCCACGGCGAGCGTTCCCATCACTTTGGCCGTCTTTTCGCCCCGGAAATACAGCTCCACGGTGTGCGTGTTCCTGGGGTTGTGCAGTTGGATGCCCCGGTTGCTGGGGTCCTCCTCGAATTCGCGCTGCAGCGCCGCCTTCAGCCGCGACATCTCGTTCTGTTCGCCGTGCACCAGCACCTTTTAAAAAATTGAAAAAAAAATAACAATAAAAAAATATACTCAGATGTAAAATCAATGAGTACTTATTTAAAACTTTCGCAAGTTAATGATTTTAATTTTTTTTTTAAAGGTTGCTATTAGACTTGGATCAAGGCAAATTAGTAAAATTTAGATAGCTTTTAATCGGCATTAAACTGCTTACACTGTTTCGCCAACAAGAGAAAAAAAAGTCAGTGGCGTACATGTTTTTTTTAGGAAAATATTTCAATGATAACCCCTATGCACGTCCCTGGTGAATATTAATATTTCAACACTTTTATAGATTTAAAATATGTCGCATTTATAGTAACTTTTACCCTTAAAATTTCATTCAAAACTCTTAAGACAACACCCTGTAGCTACGAAACAAAGCAGAATCGGACTTACGTTGATACGAAAAATAAATCTTATTTTTACGTGAGGAATCTCCTCACGAGAAATGGCATATGTTTTTTGAAACACCCTGTATTTATGTAAGTTCCAAAAATTTGTGTCCTCTGCAATATTAAGATTCTTTCAAATTAAGATTTTCCCATTCTAAACACTGAGCACTTTGCTCTTAAAAATTAACCAAGGTATATAAATGTAGACAAAAATCAAAATCCTCGGGAGACGTGATTCTGACGGAAATATCACGTTGTCGGAAAAATTTGCTCACGAAATAAATGCACAGGGTGCTTTAAAGTTAGGGTAAAAAAAACCTTTATAAGAAGTCAAACACTAAAGTTTGTCAAAAACTGAGTTTACGAATTTAAGTTGACATACCTATATTTGAACAGTTTGCTAAAAAATTACAAAAATATAGCACTTTGAGAAAAAAACAAATCCGTTGCGTTTTTTTAGCATCTGAGTATACAGAATGTCTCTGAATTGTCTTTACAAGAGGAAAAACATTTTTATTATTGACATTTTGGAAAAAATACATTCTTTATCAACAATACTCACAACATGCGGCGGTTTCAGTATTTTTATAAATTCGCTCGTTTGTTGATAGTCCGTGTGAGCAGAAAAAGAAATATAGTCCACCGACATCTTCAAAGGCAACTTTTGTCCCGTCATGGTGGAGATTTCTTCTGGTTCGGAAAGAATTGTTTTTGCCAGAGTTCCTTCCACGCAGTAACCTTTAAGAGAAATTAAAGTTTTTTTTAAATAATTTAACTAGGTACATAAATTAATTTCGGATTCATATAGATTCAATCTTACCAGCAATGATAACACCATTTTTAGAATCGGTACACCAGGATTCAAATAATTCCCTGGATAGCCCGCTCTGCATCATACCAGGCGAAGCCATTATAACGCACGGACCGATATCTTCAAAATGGTCTATACCCTAAAAAAAAAAGAGAATTCAAAATTACCACAATTACACTATTTTTAATACTTACCTTTAAATTTGATATATGTTTGAATACGAAAGGGTTATTAATGGCAATCTGCCTCTTAATTTTATCGTTCATTGCGTTTATGTATGTCTGATACACTGCCATACATTTCTTTGCTAATGAAGAGGCATAATAAATAGGAATGTCGTGCAATTCTGGATGCTGACCCCAATATTCATCTAAACAAATTTTGAATGTGTGTTTTACAATTATTTTGACTTATAAAAAAAGTAAATAATAATAAAAACTATGTAAAGCTTACCTAATATTAATAACAATTCTTGTGCACGACCCAAAGCAAACACTGGTATAAGGCATCTACCGCCCCTATTAACTATGTCGTGAACTAAACTGGTAAATCGGTTTTCTCTATCCTCTCTATTTTCGTGAATATGAGTGCCATAAGTTGATTCCTAGAACAAATTCATTTTAGTACTTTTCAACAAGTTCAACAAGAGTATGCGCGCGCGCGCGATTACGGTTATTAAGACGTCGGGCCTGACGGTGGGAATTTCAGCAGCCATTAAGTGCCTATCTTCTTGTCTTGAGAAATCTCCCGTATAAAGAATTTTTACTCCTGCAATTTCAATCATAAACATTGCCGCCCCCAGGACATGACCAGCATTATAAGCCCAGAATTTCACACCCAAGATATCTTTTTCTTCGTGGAAATTTATAGTTTCTATTTTATCCATGCTGGCTTCTAAATCCGCTTCAGTATACAACATTTGTTCGGTAGCAATATTACTGCAAGATAAAATAGATTTATTTATTGTACCAGTAGTGTCGGATGATAGTCATACCTAACTTTAATGTAATCTGACAACAACCATCGGTATATAGCCTTTGTAGCATGTGTCATAAAACATCTTCCTTTGAAACTAGTTTTTAATAAGAACCATGGCAAAGCCCCGCAATGATCTAAATGGAAACTAAAAATATAATAATATTATTATGAGTTAAATAAGTATTAACTTTTAAAAACTAACTGTGAAATAAGAAGTAAATCAATTTCATCAGCTTCAATCAGATCTACAAAAGGAAGTGCGTCCATACCCGAAAGACCAGGATGTATACCACAATCAAGCTAGAAAAAGTCGCTAAGCTATAAATTAATCCTAATTATATAGAATTGTTTACCATTATTTTTTTGCCCTTAAACTCTATCATAATACATGATCTTCCTACTTCTTGACCAGCACCCCTACAAAAATACTGTTAATTTAAGAAAAATATGTAATTTTATATATCTCACAGTGGACGAATAATCAACTGATCACTTTCCTCGGCGGGAACTTGCGAATCCGGCTTTCTTTTAGAAGACATTTTATATCTCTCTGATTTTAAGACATAACAAGAAAATAATTATTTATAAACATCAGATTATAGTTTATAACCTGAAAAAAGAAACAGACCACAGAACACAGAACACAAAATATACCACGAAAAAAACCAGCCTGAAACAGACTAGCCACTCTAGCCAGGGTTGCCAACATAGTTGCCAAACTCGCATCTAGCGCCTTGGCACCGGCAAGGTTATGCGATGCGTATGCACGTTCTCGTTCTCAAGTGTTCTCAAGTTCGCAAAGTTTTGTATTTACTGGAAGTTATTTTCAAAATAAAGTATTTGAAATAAATTAGGCATATACCGGATGGTGCATTGGTCTTTGGAAACATAGGAAGTCCTATGCAAATTTTGAACTGTTCAAATAACTAACTTGTTGATTTTACAGCGAAGTCGTAAATATATTTTTTAAAGGTATATGTATGGGCACAGAATATCTAGCTACACATGGCGTTCGATTGGGCTTAAATTTGGGATACTACGTATCTTCGGTGATATTGTAATATTATGGTACCATGGAGCATAAAAGAGGTACCATATTACGATACCATTTCCTGGCGTTCGATTGGACTTAAACTTGTTATACTACGTATCTTCGGTTACATTTGTAATATGATGGTACCTTAAAGTATATCGAGTGGTACCATAATATAGTACACTATTATGATATCATTTCCTGGAGTTCGATTGGGCCCAAATTTGGTATACTTGCGTTTCTTTATAAAGATTTGTTTAATTAATAATTTTAATTTATTTTACGAATTTTAATTTTTTGTTCGATGTCGTGACAGCAACTTTTATGCCGAACTAATATATTATTAATTGTACCTGTGTCACTTTTTAAAATCTACCTAGGTCTATATAAATAACGTGGCAAACAGAAGAAATTTGTTATTATAGTATTTTTTAGTCAGTTAACATTTTTTGTACTGCATTTTAATAAATTATTTCCATTATTATTAAACTTATATTTCATTACTAACGTTCCAGCATTAATAAATATCACTATCAATCGCCCTGTATATTATTAATTTCAAAGGTAATTAAAGGTATTTTCTTAGTTAACATTATAAGGTATAGTGTATATTAAAAATATATATGTTTTGTAATAATATACTTAAAACTATTTTAATAGCCAAAGGAATAATTAATATAAGTGTATCTGACAAGAAAAGAAGAATAGAAAGAAACACATACTGCATTATACACAATAAAAAGAATGGGATGCCAATTCAAGTCTTTTTGAACTTGGCAACTGTGCATATTTAGCCGAGCTATAAGGCCGTCGACGAGCCGTCGATCCAAAACCGAAAGTTCAAAATTTCTAATTATATTCTGATTATGATATTGTCGCGCCATCTAGTATTCTATTTGTGCAATTTTAGCTCTTTCATTTCGAGGAATGGTGGGTTCATACAGCCAAATAAAATAAAATAAGAATAAAATAAAATAAATTTTTTGTCAATATATACCGTATGATTGAGAAAACGGCGTCCAGTTGGCTGGGAAATGACGATTGAGGACATTTCCCATATAAAATGACAGCGATCTTCATTTCATAGTCATCGGCTAACGCTATTTTTTTTTTCAATCATAGTACGCCGGTATATTATTTATATCAAGGATTTATATTATTATTTTAATATTTCGCACAACACGTGAACGCTTATTATGTATTTTCATAGTCAATAAAATTAAATAGAAATAAAACTCTAGATTCCTATAATTAATCTAATTGCTCTAGATTATTATGCTACGTTTAAAAAGGGCTTTATTAAAAATTCTGGAAATTATATGTCCAAGTTTTCCTTTTTTTTTTAATTTTTAAATGCTGTAGCTCCATGTCATGTTCATAATAGGTTTTTTTAACATTCCATCAAAACTACGGAGGCCTTAAAAGGCCTTTTAGCCTCCGTAATTAAAATTGTAGAATCAGCTTCAGCAACATTAACAGTTTTACCTTGTGTAATTCTGCTTATACATATATTGCATTAATTTTTCTGCTACTTTAAGATTTCTCTATTCTTACACCTAATTTATGTGATTTTCTTAGCTATAATATGATTTATAATATGATTTATAATATGATTTATAATATGATTTATATATTGCGGAGTAATGTCGGGTGTTCGATATTTATTGGATATTTACGTTCCGATTGACGGATGGCGTCTTGTTGCTCTAACGCGCATGCTCATACCGGGAACATGGACGCTTTTAAATTAACGTTACGCTTGTATATTTTTTATTTATTTAGAGTTGTTGGTAACGGCGATCAAAATACGCCGTAGGCGTATTTTGATCGCGTTGGTTAGTCTCTGGTGTTTTTTGGTATTTTATATATATTTTATATATTCATTAATTTTCTTAAAAACTATTGCACGAAAAGCTATGAAAAAGCACAAAAATATTTTTGAGGTTAGAAAATTTTTCTCGCTTATTTTACAAAACATCGCATTTTTCCTCAACTCAAGTTCTTTAGTTTAGTCTAAAACGGCAGAATATCCACTTGATTTTATAGAAAATTTGTTAATTTGGACAGCCCTAAAGTGAAACGGACCCCACTTTTACAGATATCTTATCTCATATTTTTTTAAAGGTATAAGTTGAAGACTGAATGATTGAATTTGCTATATACCTCTTTCCAATATCTAGGGAACCCTAGGGCCAAGCTTAATAATATTTATGTTTGTTAGGTATCGAAGAATAAGCTGCCCTATATCTTGTAAACTATTGGAAATAAACAATGTATGCCCCTGGATAGGAATTATATTTTTTTAATAGAAGTGTCATGGATCGTCTGACAGAGTTACATACTGTGTAGAAGAAGTCCTGTACTAATACAAACTAGTTTCTGACACGCATTGGCAGACTTTCTTTAATTAGTTTATTATCAAATAGCGTTGTAACATAAAAGCCTATTAGCTTTACTTTAAACCGCAAATTTTGTACACGCTGAATTCAATTTGTTTTATTTAAAAGTATACCAATAAATAATAATAGTTCAACTATTCTTTGTAAATTGAAGAGAAATAAAGTTTTCTATATCTCAATTGTATTTCTTGGGACCGGTGAACTATCCTGACACAATTTTTAAATAAAAATAAATGGAGATTATGCATAGAATTTTAAAATATTTTAATATAATTTTAGTAGTTTTTGACACAAATTTGACGTTATGGAGAATTTTAACACTTCAAAAAATTTACAATTACATTTTTCTGAAAATTTACAATTTTCTTGAAAAATTGCACTTCTGAAAATTTACAATTTTCTTGAAAAATTACACTTCTGAAAATTTACAATTTTGAAAAATTACATTTTCTCTGAAAATTTACACTTTTTCTGTAAAATTACAATTTTCTTGAAAAATTACACTTTTCCTGAAAATTTACACTTTTTTTGTAAATTTACACTTTTTCTGAAAAATTTTACTTTATCTGAAAAATTACACTATTTCTAAATATTTACACTTTTTTTGAAAAATTACACTTTTTCCGAAAATTTACACTTTTCAATCGAATTTTTTTTTAATTATAAAAATGTAAAAAAAAGTAATTATCAGAAACAGTATAATTTTTCAAAAAAAGTAAATTTTTTAAAAAAACGTAATTTTACAGAAAAAGTGTAAATTTTTAAAAAAAGTGTAAATTTTTAAAAAAAGTGTAAATTTTTAGAAATAGTGTAAATTTTCAGAAAAAGTGAAATTTTCCAGAAAAAGTGTAAATTTACAGAAAAAGTGAAATTTTTAAAAAAATGTGTGAACTTTCAGGAAAAGTGTAAATTTTACAAAAAAGTGCAATTTTTTAGAAAAAATGTAAATGTACAGAAAAAGTGTAAATTTTCAGAAAAAGTGTAAATTTTACAAAAAAGTAACGATTTTGCCACTGCAGGGACCTATTGATTTTCATATTTTTTTGAAGTTAAATAAAAAATTACAAAATGTACGTATTTTTTGGGAAAATTGGAATCGTCTCACAAAAAGAATATTTGACATATAAAAATATATTATGTAATAAGAGCTTGGATTTGATGTTAGTAAATTAAAATTAATAAGTCTCATAAAAATTACGTGGCCCTAACTAGAAGGTGATTTTGCGATCTAGTCTAGGATGATGTGTTAGGAGTTGCGAACGAAAGTAGCAATATTACCGCCCTATATGCCGCAATATCGCCGCTTTTCGTTGGCGTGCCCACTCCCGATGCCGATGTCGCGTCGGTGCTAACGAAAATCGCAATCGCAATGCTGCGATGAGCTGAGATTTTCGTTCAGCATAGTGAATACACTATTTTAGATTTTCTTTTAGCTATAATTTGTGCTCCCATGTGGTGTTTTGCATTAGTTGCATATTGGCAGTTAGAACATTGGGCTATTGGAAAAGTAAGTAGGTAAATTGATAGCAAACGGTATACCGGTTTTTGGTAGCAGGGTTGGTAGCGGTTTTTGGTAGCAGGGTTGGTAGCGGTTTTTGGTAGCAGGGTTGGTAGCGGTTTTTGGTAGCAGGGTTGGTAGCGGTTTTTGGTAGCAGGGTTGGTAGCGGTTTTTGGTAGCAGGGTTGGTAGCGGTTTTTGGTAGCAGGGTTGGTAGCGGTTTTTGGTAGCAGGGTTGGTAGCGGTTTTTGGTAGCAGGGTTTGTAGCGGTTTTTGGTAGCAGGGTTGGTAGCGGTTTTTTGGTAGCGGGGTTGGTAGCGGTTTTGGGTAGCAGGGTGTATCCCGGTTTTGGGTAGCAGGGTTGTACGCGGTTTTTGGTAGCAGGGTTGGTAGCGGTTTTTGGTAACAGGGTTGGTAGCGGTTTTTGGTAGCAGTGTTGGTAGCGGTTTTTGGTAGCAGGGTTGGTAGCGGTTTTTGGTAGCAGGGTTGGTAGCGGTTTTTGGTAGCAGGGTTGGTAGCGGTTTTTGGTAGCAGGGTTGGTAGCGGTTTTTGGTAGCAGGGTTGGTAGCGGTTTTTGGTAGCAGGGTTTGTAGCGGTTTTTGGTAGCAGGGTTGGTAGCGGTTTTTGGTAGCAGGGTTGGTAGCGGTTTTTGGTAGCAGGGTTGGTAGCGGTTTTTGGTAGCAGGGATGGTAGCGGTTTTTGGTAGCAGGGTTGGTAACGGTTTTTGGTAGCAGGGTTGGTAGCGGTTTTTGGTAGCAGGGTTGGTAGCGGTTTTTGGTAGCAGGGTTGGTAGCGGTTTTTGGTAGCAGGGTTGGTAGCGGTTTTTGGTAGCAGGGTTGGTAGCGGTTTTTGGTAGCGGTTTTTGGTAGTAGGGTTGGTACCGGTTTTGGTACAGGGTTGGTCCCGGTTTGGTAGCAGGGTTGGTAGCGGTTTTTGGTAGCAGGGTTGGTAGCGGTTTTTGGTAGCAGGGTTGGTAGCGGTTTTTGTTAGCAGGGTTGGTAGCGGGGTTTGGTAGCAGGGTTGGTACCCTGGTTTTTGTGGTAAGCAGGGTTGGTACCTGTCGGGTTTGGTAGCAGGGTTGGTACCGGTTTGGGTAGCAGGTGTTGTACCGGTTTTTGGTAGCAGGGGTGGTAGCGGTTTTTGGTAGCTGGGTTGGTAGCGGTTTTTTGTAGCAGGGTTGGTACCGGTTTTGGTAGCAGGGTTGGTAGCTGTTTTTGGTAGCAGGGTTTGTAGCGGTTTTTGGTAGCGGTTTTTGGTAGTAGGGTTGTTAGCGGTTTTTGGTAGCATGGTTGGTAGCGGTTTTTGTTAGCAGGGTTGGTAGCGGGGTTTGGTAGCAGGGTTGGTACCGGTTGTTGGTAGCAGGGTTGGTATCGGTTTTTGGTAGCAGGGTTTGTACCGGTTTTTGGTAGCAGGGTTGGTAGCGGTTTTTGGTAGCGGTTTTTGGTAGCGGTTTTTGGTTGCAGGGTTGGTAGCGGTTGTTGGTAGCAGGGTTGGTAGCTGTTTTTGGTAGCAGGGTTTGGTACCGTTTTTGGTAGCAGGGGGTGGGTACCGGTTTTGGTAGCAGGGTTGGTATCGGTTTTTGGTAGCAGGGTTGGTAGCGGTTTTTGGTAGCAGGGTTGGTAGCGGTTTTTGGTAGCAGGGTTGGTAGCGGTTTTTGGTAGCAGGGTTGGTAGCGGTTTTTGGTAGCAGGGTTGGTAGCGGTTTTTGGTAGCAGGGTTGGTAGCGGTTTTTGGTAGCAGGGTTGGTACCGGTTTTGGGTAGCAGGGTGTATCCCGGTTTTGGGTAGCAGGGTTGGTACCACGGTTTTTGGTAGCTGGGTTGGTAGCGGTTTTTGGTAGCAGGGTTGGTAGCGGTTTTTGGTAGCAGGGTTGGTAGCGGTTTTTGGTAGCAGGGTTGGTAGCGGTTTTTGGTAGCAGGGTTGGTAGCGGTTTTTGGTAGCAGGGTTGGTAGCGGTTTTTGGTAGCAGGGTTGGTAGCGGTTTTTGGTAGCAGGGTTGGTAGCGGTTTTTGGTAGCAGGGTTGGTAGCGGTTTTTGGTAGCAGGGTTGGTAGCGGTTTTTGGTAGCAGGGTTGGTAGCGGTTTTTGGTAGCAGGGTTGGTAGCGGTTTTTGGTAGCAGGGTTGGTAGCGGTTTTTGGTAGCAGGGTTGGTAGCGGTTTTTGGTAGCAGGGTTGGTAGCGGTTTTTGGTAGCAGGGTTGGTAGCGGTTTTTGGTAGCAGGGTTGGTAGCGGTTTTTGGTAGCGGTTTTTGGTAGCAGGGTTGGTAGCGGTTTTTGGTAGCAGGGTTGGTAGCGGTTTTCGGTAGCAGGGTTGGTAGCAGTTTTTTTTGGGTAGCAGGGTTGGTAGCGGTTTTTGGTAGCAGGGTTGGTAGCGGTTTTTGGTAGCAGGGTTGGTAGCGGTGTTGGGTAGCAGGGTTGGTAGCGGTGTTTGGTAGCAGGGTTGGTACCGGTTTTGGTAGCAGGGTTGGTACCGGGTTTTGTAGCAGGGTTTGTACCGGTTTTTGGTAGCAGGGTTGGTACCGGTTTTTGGTAGCAGGGTTGGTACCGGTTTTTGGTAGCAGGGTTGGTAGCGGTTTTTGGTAGCAGGGTTGGTAGCGGTTTTTGGTAGCAGGGTTGGTAGCGGTTTTTGGTAGCAGGGTTGGTAGCGGGTTTTGGTAGCAGGGTTGGTAGCTGTTTTTGGTAGCAGGGTTTGTACCGGTTTTTGGTAGCAGGGTTTGTACCGGTTTTTGGTAGCAGGGGTTGTAGCGGTTTTTGGTAGCTGGGTTGGTAGCGGTTTTTTGTAGCAGGGTTGGTAGCGTTTTTTGGTAGCAGGGTTGGTACCGGGTTTTGGTAGCAGGGTTGGTAGCTGTTTTTGGTAGCAGGGTTTGTAGCGGTTTTTGGTAGCTGGGTTGGTAGCGGTTTTTTGTAGCAGGGTTGGTAGCGTTTTTTGGTAGCAGGGTTGGTAGCTGTTTTTGGTAGCAGGGTTTGTAGCGGTTTTTGGTAGCGGTTTTTGGTAGTAGGGTTGGTACCGGTTTTTGGTAGCAGGGTTTGTACCGGTTTTTGGTAGCAGGGTTTGGTACCGGTTTTTGGGTAGCAGGTTTGGTACCGGTTTTGGTAGCAGGGTTGGTACCGGTTTTGTAGTCAGGTTGGTAGCGGTTTTTGGTAGCAGGGTTGGTAGCGGTTTTTGGTAGCAGGGTTGGTACCGGTTTTTGGTAGCAGGGTTGGTAGCGGTTTTTGGTAGCAGGGTTGGTAGCGGTTTTTGGTAGCAGGGTTGGTAGCGGTTTTTGGTAGCAGGGTTGGTAGCGGTTTTGGTAGCAGGGAGTTGGTACGTTTTGGGTAACAGGGTTTGTACCGGTTTTTGGTAGCAGGGTTGGTAGCGGTTTTTGGTAGCAGGGTTGGTGGCGGGTTTTGGTAGCAGGGTTGGTACCGGTTGTTGGTAGCAGGGTTGGTAGCTGTTTTTGGTAGCAGGGTTTGTAGCGGTTTTTGGTAGCGGTTTTTGGTTGCAGGGTTGGTAGCGGTTGTTGGTAGCAGGGTTGGTAGCTGTTTTTGGTAGCAGGGTTTGTAGCGGTTTTTGGTAGCGGTTTTTGGTTGCAGGGTTGGTAGCGGTTGTTGGTAGCAGGGTTGGTAGCTGTTTTTGGTAGCAGGGTTTGTAGCGGTTTTTGGTAGCGGTTTTTGGTAGCAGGGTTGGTAGCGGTTTTTGGTAGCAGGGTTGGTAGCGGTTTTTGTTAGCAGGGTTGGTAGCGGGGTTTGGTAGCAGGGTTGGTACCGGTTGTTGGTAGCAGGGTTGGTACCGGGTTTTGGTAGCAGGGTTGGTACCGGTTTTTGGTAGCAGGGTTGGTACCGGTTTTTGGTAGCAGGGTTGGTACCGGTTTTTGGTAGCAGGGTTGGTACCGGTTTTTGGTAGCAGGGTTGGTACCGGTTTTTGGTAGCAGGGTTGGTACCGGTTTTTGGTAGCAGGGTTGGTACCGGTTTTTGGTAGCAGGGTTGGTACCGGTTTTTGGTAGCAGGGTTGGTAGCGGTTTTTGGTAGCAGGGTTGGTAGCGGTTTTTGGTAGCAGGGTTGGTAGCGGTTTTTGGTAGCAGGGTTGGTAGCGGTTTTTGGTAGCAGGGTTGGTACCGGTTTTTGGTAGCAGGGTTGGTACCGGTTTTTGGTAGCAGGGTTGGTACCGGTTTTTGGTAGCAGGGTTGGTACCGGTTTTTGGTAGCAGGGTTGGTAGCGGTTTTTGGTAGCAGGGTTGAAAATTGCTTTTGGCAGCAGGGTTGGTAGCGGTTCTTGGTAGCAGGGTTGGTACCGGTTTTTGGTAGCAGGGTTGGTACCGGTTTTTGGTAGCAGCTCGAAAATCCTATTTCTTTGGCAGCTATGGGTCAACCGGCTCCTTGGCAGCAGGGTTGGCAACCTATTCTATCTCTTGATCTTGGCTCATTCTGGTCTGGCCTTGGTCTATCTGGTCTATTCATTCATTCTTGGTCTGGTCTAATTGGATCTGGTCTTGAACTCATCTTGGTCTGATCTATTCCTCATTCTTACCTGGCTCATTCTCATTCTTGGTCTAAGCCCTCATTTTATTCATTCATTTGGCCTGGCCTTGGCTGCACATATTTCAAATAAAACTTCTTACTAACAGCTATTAAATTGAAGGCTCTGAAGGATATAAAGCACTGTCTTCGCAGTGGCAAAATCGCCAAACATTGCGATTCTCGTTCGCAACGGGCGGGCGGCGGCGCGTCTTCGACACGGCAGTGGCAGGCGAACGAGGAGCTGAACGAAAATAACAGCTCATCGCAGCATTGCGATTGCGACTTTCATTGGCACCGGCGTGGCGTGGCGCGGCATCGGAAGTTGGCACGTCAACGAAAAACGGCGATATTGCGGCATATAGAGCGGTAATATTGCGATTTTTGTTCGCAACTCCCAACACATCGGCCTAGACTAGATCACAAAATCACATTCTCACTCAGGGCCCCGTAATTTTTACGAGACTTATTAATTTTAATTTACTAACATCAAATCCAAACTCTTATTACATAATATATTTTTATATGTCAAATATTCTTTTTGTGAGACGATTCCAATTTTCCCAAACAATACGTACATTTTGTAATTTTTTATTTAACTTCAAAAAAATATGAAAATCAATAGGTCCCTGCAGTGGCAAAATCGTTACTTTTTTGTAAAATTTACACTTTTTCTAAAAATTTACACTTTTTTTGAAAAACTACACTTTTTTTAAAAATTTACACTTTTTCTGTAAAATTACGTTTTTTTAAAAAATTTACTTTTTTTGAAAAATTATACTGTTTCTGATAATTACTTTTTTTTACATTTTAATAATTAAAAAAAAATTCGATTGAAAAGTGTAAATTTTCGGAAAAAGTGAAATTTTTCAAAAAATGTGAAAACTTCAGGAAAAGTGTAATTTTTTATAGAAACTGCAATTTTTCAGAAAAAGTGTAAATTTACAAAAAAAGGGTAAATTTTCAGAAAAAGTATAAATTTTCAGAAAAAGTGAAATTTTTCAAAAAATGTATAAACTTTCAGGAAATGTGTAATTTTTCATAGAAACTGCAATTTTTCAGAAAAAGTGTAAATTTACAAAAAAAGTGTAAATTTTCAGGAAAAGTGTAACTTTTCAAGAAAAATGTAATTTTACAGAAAAAGTGTAAATTTTCAGAGAAAATGTAATTTTTCAAAATTGTAAATTTTCAGAAGTGTAATTTTTCAAGAAAATTGTAAATTTTCAGAAGTGTAATTTTTCAAGAAAATTGTAAATTTTCAGAAAAATTTAATTGTAAATTTTTTGAAGTGTTAAAATTCTCCATAACGTCAAATTTGTGTCAAAAACTACTAAAATTATATTAAAATATTTTAAAATTCTATGCATAATCTCCATTTATTTTTATTTAAAAATTGTGTCAGGATAGTTCACCGGTCCCAAGAAATACAATTGAGATATAGAAAACTTTATTTCTCTTCAATTTACAAAGAATAGTTGAACTATTATTATTTATTGGTATACTTTTAAATAAAACAAATTGAATTCAGCGTGTACAAAATTTGCGGTTTAAAGTAAAGCTAATAGGCTTTTATGTTACAACGCTATTTGATAATAAACTAATTAAAGAAAGTCTGCCATTGCGTGTCAGAAACTAGTTTGTATTAGTACAGGACTTCTTCTACACAGTATGTAACTCTGTCAGACGATCCATGACACTTCTATTAAAAAAATATATTCAAATTCTGATGTAATTTGTAACGTATGAAATATAAATCTCACTGCTCACAAAGGCAAAAAAAGTATATTTAATACTTTTTCAACTGCTTTTAACTACATCTTTAAAGTTAAGTCAGTCCATCTGCCCAATGGATTAGAGAACAATATCATCAGGCGGCATGCAAGAACTATTCGCAGTAATCAACACGACAGTTAACGAAAAATTTGATAATAATTTTTTAAACTTTTGTATAAGGCGGTACGGTTTAGACTACTCTCCCCTACACAGTTGCAACAGTGTTTCGTGCTCTTTTGTTATTACTACAGTATCGCCGTTAGGTAATGTAATTTCTCAGTTATCTAACCGTTCGAAAACCGCATAAAATTCCCAATTTCCCCCTATACCTTAAAAACGATAGACAAAAAATGATTTATAAAAGCTTGGTCACATTATTATGCGCCAGTCTCGACAGACATCAATATATTTGTCTTAAAGAGAAGTGTTACGGTATAGTTTTTGGTCGTTTTTGACCAGGAATACGATCGATTCCATCAAATCAACTTCCGGTACGTAAAAAATTTTAAAGTTTTCTTTTCAAACGTCACAAAAGTATTTATTTTTGCTATGTGATTATGAATACCTGGTGTTTAAAATTCGACTCTCATCACTGGGTGGCTTGAATTGGAGCAAGTTGCCTGTTAATGAACACAAAGATAATCCGTCAGTATTGAACTTATCTTTGTAATTTTCGCAAATATTGCAAAAAGACTGAAATTTCCGGTATTTGTTTTACATTTTTACGAGTTTACTTTGACAGATTTTTACGAGTTTACTTTAGCGATGTTAAAAATCATTAAGACCTTTCGTTTTCCTTTGTATAATAAATAACAACTTTGTTATTTTAATTATAGACCTGGATTTTTGAACGCATATTTTAGAAGTTTATTAACTTCCAAACGTAACCCATATCCGTATATAAAAAAAGATTAAGTTGATGAGAGACCAAAAAAAATGAAACGACGTAAGTGATTTTTCATGTATCCAAATGATGAAACTAAGAAAGTTGTTTGAGAACGTCTCTATAGATGTTTTCTAACAGTCAAAATAATTGACAAAGGTAATACGCCATTGACAAAGATAAATTCAATTACTAAACCGAATATCATTGGGCTCCCTAACACGCAGCTTTGCAACAATTTAAACCACCGAGTGTATCTCTTACCGTCAAATAATGCCTAGAGTAGTTGAACACATTAGACAAAGAAAATACAGTCCTCCTACGCTGAGGGTCAACTGCTCTCTCTGCTATGGGATAGAAACGAAAAAGCAGACCATCTAGCTAGAACAGGAGCGAATACTCCACTAAATGGACTGGAACCTTTCTGCTTCCCAAGTGGAAACCAACTTAAAGCGGAACTCAAGTACCTGAAAGACTCGAAGAAATTTCTCAGAACTTACGACAGAGATAAATAAAAGATTTTCCTTGACTTAAGTAAGAACAATCTTTGGATTGTCACGAGGTTTACTTTGTCCTTAATGAACACCTCAGTAGATTGAACCTAAGAATCAACGCCGAATGTAGATTCTGTAGGGAAAATGGGGAAACACCAGATCATCTTATGAGTGAGTGTGCTGAGACGACAACCACTCGTGCTATAAACCTAGGTACGACTGATATCGGAGATGGAGTACTATAATCTCTGTAAAAACGTCTCAGATACGGGTTGTTGTCAGAGCCTTGAGACTGTACGATGAGTTATAGTTCAAGAAAGGGGGATACAATAAATCTGTAATGTCGCGGTGATTAACCCCCTTCCCTACATTCTACATCTCTTACCGTTTTCTAGATCCCAATTATGAGTGTGGAATTTGAAACACCCGTTATAAATAAGTCATAATAATTAACGCTAAAAAGTATATCACTTTCATGATACAATCCAAATGTACTTGGAGTTGCTCTTTATCTTGCTTTTTATCAAGACCAAGACCAGCCTCGCCGATCACTAATTTCAAAGGTGTATTTTTGTCAATTCGGTTGTGATTGTGTTAATTTAGGTTCAAGATGCAGATGTGCCTCGTCATCATTTCCGTTGCGAGTTTGAGCATCAGCGCTCAACCGATCAAGGATGAGTTGATGTTTGAAGGTCCCGGCGATACAGCTACTGTAGAAAGCACGGTGAGGGAAGCTAGGGCGGCTCCAGGACATATATCTGATTTGATTAAACCAGGTTAGCGATTAGATTAGATTTTGTGGCGTAGTTATTGGCTATATTTCACCGCCACCTTTCTAGATCTATAGTGCTCTCTTGATTTCTTAATTTTATTTAAAGTGTAAAAATGACCAGATAGTATATAGGACGCGTTATTTAATTTTTACATAAAAAATATCTGAATGAGCTTTAGAAATTATTTATTTGTGTGAAAACCTTAAAAAAATATATAGCAATTATTTTTAATTAAAAAAAAAAAATTAATGCCTTAAAAATATGTATTGGAAACTATAAAATATTCTGTCGAAAATCACGTATATTTTTCGAAAAAATAAATATTTTTAAGAGTTGATTATCTCTTAACTTTTTTGACAAACTATTTGCCGGATCCCGTCATACTACATTTTGTAATTACCAATTACCATACATTTTAAAAAAGGAGAGATAATTCTGTCTTTTCTGTACTTGTCTACAGCTTTAAAAAACACTCTTTCGGTGTGAACATTAGTAAAGAGAAACAAAATTCAATATTTTTGTGTATGTTAAAGTAAAACTTCTCTTCTAAAAAAATACTGAAAAGCCTCCATCCATTTTATATCTGTTTTAGTATCATTTTGCTTCCACTTATTAATTTCTTTTAAGATATAATTTTAAATTATTTGAGTTCAACTGACGTCTAGTAGGTAACTTTATTAAGCTTTACTTCATTTCATGAGTGATTTCTAAAATATGAGAATTTTTAGATCAAACTTTTCACAGGATACAATGGGACTACCCTGTATCAATTTTAACATTGATATTTTCTCCCGAAAATGATGTTTTTTTTAAAGTGATGTACAATGTTCAAAAACCTTCTATATTTGACGACTATCGTAATAGTAACACCTAGTTATAATTAATTGTTTAATTAAAAAAAAACGCGTGATTGATAACCCGCATCAGAATTTTGTCCATATTGGCACGTAATTGATAATTTTTGTAAAAATTTTTAACATTTTGACGGATGTTATAGCTTAAAAATTGACTTAATTACTAGTATTTTTTTGTAATAATGATTTTTATATTTTAAATTTATATAGAGGGTGGATTTTAAATAAATGCAAATATTTTTAGGGGTAGTATATTTCGACCCCAGAAACAGGTCTTGAGGTTTTAAAAATTTGGAGTTTTTTTGAAAAAAAAATTGGAATATTTTGATTTAAAAGACATAATTTCTTGATAATAATATGGCAACATAGGTTGCAGTAGATTAAATTTACAAGAAAGAAAACTCAGAAAATATCCACTAGTTATGAAAGCGCTGGGAGTAAAAATTGAAGACCGTGATACGATACGCGATATGAAAAGTGATTTTTTTAAACTACACTATTTAAAAATAATTTTCACTCAATATAAGAATAAATTAGGTACATATAATTTTCTTTAGACTAGCTGACAGTAGGCGCTATTAAAACATAAAGAAGAGCACGGGCCAAGTAAGGACGTCTAGGGTTTGACCTAGTCAAAATTCTTATCGATCGTCATACCCAGCCGTCGTTGAAGGCGTTTTTTTTTCGATCGTATTAGATTAAAATTGATCTGGTATTTTAGGTGTAAAAGACGCTTTTCTCTATGTCTATGGCGACGCGGAAAACGACGATGGAGACGTGCACGGTTACTCGAAAAAAACGAACGATAAAGGACAAGATGGCTACAAACATTTCGACAGTTTTCATAAAAAAGACGGCGACAAGTATGGCTACGAGAAACATACAGAGTTCGGCCAAGACAACCGCGCTTTCATAGAGAATGAGAACGATAAGGCCATCAAGGAATCTGACGCCGAATGTAATGATTTAATTTTTTATGTTTAAAATTTGTGTTAAAAATAGTGTACCAAATTCCAGTAGGTGATACTAGTTTCTTATTCTCAATATTACGGTTCCGTTCTATGCCAGAAACCCTGCGACCTGTAAAGGTCTGTGCACATTATCATAAACGTATCGTTTCCGGCACGTAGTGTTTCTGCCTGCAACCGCACTGTATTTTAGTGTGTATTCACATATTATTTATACATGAAACGTTTCACTTTGCTTCGATAAAGTGATGAGAGTCTGTCCATTTTTCTCGTAAAAACACATGTACTACAGGAAAATCATTTGTATCACTAATCAATTTACAATTTTCCTGTTTCCTATTTAAACTCAACAAAAAAAAAATTAATGTAATTTTTAGCGAGGATGCCCAATTTTCTACTTAATTTTTTTTAAAACGTCAATTTTGACAGATACGTTGCCATCTTGATTTTTTAAACGAAAACCCCCCATATTTTAACCATCTTTCGGTAGACAATTTTTAACTGATTTGAAAAATATATATCACTTTCCTATCCTTGTGGCCTACACCAGCTTGTGCAGGTCCTTAATAGAATGGGAGCATAGTTTCTCCCTTTCTATCCTTGCTTTCCCAAATAGAAGGTATCGCATGCGATCCAGAGCCTTGCAGTAACATATTTCGTGATCTGCTCTTTCAGGATTTTTTTTCGCTGATTCTGCAGCATAGACTACTTGACACAGCTTAAGCTTGTTCAGGTAGCAGTGCAGTGGCACTGGTGGAACTAGTGGACACATGGCTGTGGACAGTCAAGAGACCTGTTGTAATCCGTACTTTATTCTTGCTGAGCAATATGGTACACTATTTTTTACACCTGTTTACAGGGTGACCCAGAGTATTTCGAGAAAGCTCCATATCATGTTTCCTATTTCATCCAGGGTATATTATCTTTCAAATGAGGACGCGTATTTGACGTCAGAATAATGCTCATGACTTTTTAAAAAATATCTTTCCGCAGATTTAAAAAACTATTTAGAGCTCAGATTCATAGTAATTTTAATTTTCTATAAGCAATAAATTTTACGAAAGTTAATTTTAATTATATCGATAACGGTATTAATAATTCTAGAAAAGTACACCGTACTTATTTTTAAACACACACTAATATATTATTACAGTTGTTTTCAAATAAACTGAAAGAATAAATCAACAATTATTGCATATTCTCTTCAAAAAATATTTGTTTAATAAAAATCGATGTTTTGACCCACCCTGTAGTATCGCTACATTCAAAGCAAATGTAGCCTCTATTTTAGTATGATTAGTTTTTAAAAGATACTATTTTTCAAATATGACTTATACCGATCGAAAAAAAACGGCATCTAAAAATGGCTATGAAATGAGGAGAGCTGTCATTTTATATGTAAAATTTCTATACCGGGTGCGCCTCAAAAGTGGCTTACCCCTATAACTTTTTTATTTTTTTCAGATACTTAAATATGACATAAACTAGGATTGATTGAAGTATTCATATGTTTTTAGTCATTCCTGTTTCATCGGAAATGACCACAACTTATGATTTTTAAATGGCACCCTTGGTATTTTTTTACTTTATTTGATAGAAAATGACACTCTGAATAGAATGACATATCATATGCCAACGACCAAAAACAATTGAATTAGCCCATCAATCATAATTTATGTCATAATAACATACCAAATCTCGTTTTGTTATCTAAAAAAATAAAAAAGTTACCTATAGGGGTGAGCCACTTTTGATTTTGAGACGCACCCAGTATATATATTATATATATAATATAGTATATTAAAACGTATGAGTTAATTATATAGAGAAGCCCCGATACACAACAACGATTTATTTTCTCTTAACTAATTATAAAATGAACAGTTCTAAATTTGTGATGGGGAATATCATCGATGTTCTTTTCCAAACCAGCTCGACGCCGTTTTTTTTCGATCATACGGTATTTCCCTCATACAAAAAAAATAATTGAGTTAAAATCTGAAATAGGAAACTTTTGATGAATATATAGGTGCCTAGTTTTTTTTCGGAACCTTTTATCTCACCCGTATACTAAATATAGATATTCTATTTTTTTATGCAGCCGGTGGTGATGATGATAAGGAAGACGATGGAGAAGAAACCAAGAAATCCTATACAGTTTTTACTGAGTTAGATTCGTAAGTATTTTTTTTACTTTCTAATAAATAAGTAAGGAGTTCTAATACATGTTTTAAGGAACGTTAGCGCGTCGGCCCATTAGCTCAGTTGGTTAGAGCGTCGTGCTAATAACGCGAAGGTCGTGGGTTCGATCCCCCCATGGGCCATAACTTTTTTTTTAGATTTTATGCAATTTAAAAAATGTCTAAAATTATTTCAGGGAAGACAAGAAACAACCAAAAAGAAAGGCCGAATCTGAATACGATTTCTTCGGTGGTGGCGGATCAGGAACAGTTTTCTACGAAGGTGAATCGTCATCGGATAAAGCTGAGGGAGCTGAAAGCAATGAAGCAGCGGAAGGTAGATATTCTATCTTAATCTAATTATTAGTGTTAATTTTTGACAAGTTTTGTCAATTTTTAGTAAATGACGTCTAGTGTTTGACCCCGCCAAAACTATCGTCGATTATAAATCCTCAGCTATCTTTGAATCCTTTTTTTTCGATCATACGGTATATAATTTATCATGTTTCTAAAATCAACTGTAAAACATTTTTGCACAATGTTTCACTTACTTCCATTTTAGTCACAAATACTAGTTCCATCTTACCCCCAGAAAGGAATGAATTTCTAAAATAGCTTTTCTGTTTCTGAATTATGTCACTTCATGAACTTTTAAGTAAAATTTCATGCTTCTGTCCAGATTTTCATTAAATTTTAGTTTACTCCCCGGAGAGGACTAAATTAATTAATTTTTTTAAAATTAATTAATATAATATTGACACACCATGAACTTTTGTGCAAAATATACTACTAGAACAGATATTCATAAAATTTGTCTCAAAATCGGTTATAATTTTAATTTAAAAGTTATAGAGCCCTCAAAATGACTAAACATTATTTAAGAAAAAAATCCTTTCTTCTAAAAGAAACTTGATCATAAGAAGACAATTCCTATATGCACGTGCTCTAGCTTAAAACGTATGAGTTAATTATAGAGAAGCTCTGATACAGAACAATGATTTATTATGTCTTAACTAATTGTAAAATGAACAGTTCTAAGTTTGTGTAAGAAATTTCATCACAAAAATTATACGTTTCATGTTCCAAAAGTATAGTCCCGATCGAATGTTCCCTAATCTAGAACTTCGTGTTTCTAACACATTAAGTGTTGTTTGGACGTATATGTAGCGCAAGAAATTTGCAATTCTAAACAAGCCGCTAGCCCGAATTACAAGGAAAAATGAACATTCTACATAATTTTATACAAATTATTGCTTATATTCCAAATGATTATAGTAAGAAACCCATATAATTTCAGACACACGAAGTTATATAGAATTACACGTTGTATTTTTCTATATTAAATAAACTATTTTAAAAATATTGAAGTAAATATTTAGTACGTAAGTATTTTAATAGTTGTCGTCTCGGTGCGCTCAGTGAAGTGAGGTGTTCTGGTGTTCCAGTGTTCCCTCATTTTATCCACATTTTATCCGCATTCGTCGTTGTTACTTATTCTTGGCTTCTGTTTACTGACTTGTTCATTGAGGGGACAGTGTACTGTTAAAATCCCCGTGACAATCCAAATATTGTTCTTACTTAACCAAGGAAAATCTTTGATTGTTCTCGGTCCTAAGACCTGAGAAATTTCTTCAAGTGTTTTAGGTCTTTCGAGGACTTACGGATGGAGTGTTCCAGCATCCAGATTCTTGATTTCCGCTTTAATGTTCGCTTCTTTTCTAATTTTGCAGATAAAGATAAGTACATAGAAAAGTTCGCATATTTTCATATCTTAAAATGCTTCGACTCGGAGATACAATGTGTGCAAATTTTTTTTTTCATATAATTTTTGAACTAACGTCGATATTTATATGAAAATTTGTGTCTAGGTGTCTAGATGTATTACCAATTAAAATTATTTAAAAATCTAGCTAAATTAAAAAGTCATGATGTTTCTAGATATAATGTAGGTACCTAAAAGGTTGTAAAATCTAGCGGAATCCCGTAGAGGCATTTACAGAAGGGAACGGTCTATTATTCATCGACACGGGGACATAGGCAGACTAGTAGTAACTTAATTTACATTATTATACCTATCTGGCGTATAAATCTTGCACAGGCCCCACTAGTTTAGTCTAGGATACATACATGCATATACGTATATCCGTAACAGACGCTTTCGCAGATTTAACCAGGCCAATTTGAATGCATGCCAACCAGTGGCGGCACGTAGAGCTTAATACTTGGGGGCGCACGACCTTAGAAAAATAATTTAATTGGTCAGTGTTGCCAACTGTTGACTAATCGTCTTACATAACAGCAAAAATCCATCTAAATCTTCAAAATTTTTCAAAATAATAAAAAAAAACAGGAAAGCTAAGTTTTTCTCTTGGCTATTGGCTATAGTTCCATCCGAACTTGGCCATGACGTCATTTATATGCGAAATGAATGATACGAAATATACTGTGTAAATCCCTGGCGAGAGTGGTAGGGAATTCATCTTCTGAGGATAATTAAGATAATAAATAATTAAATAACTCGTTTTTTTTTATTTGTTTTAAAGATTGCAATTAGAAAATAGTTTCCTTATATCCAGATCTTTCAGCTCTTAAAAAATATTGACACTTTTCTAATGCGGCATTTGGCGATTTCCAAGCGTCCGTCGCCGATCTCCGATCAGTGTGGACGGGTAAATTGGAAGTTGGAATTCTCTATGTTATTCCTGTCAGAGCTCGCCGATGCCTACATGTGTGGACGGAAAGGCGATCGCTCGGAAATCGTCGACTGCCGCATGTGCGGTTGCAGCATAAGAGACACTCTGAATATAGGTATCTAGACTAAATTTTAGGATATTTTATATAGGTCATTTTATTATGATGCCACTATAAATTCATTCAACAAGAGTCAATTTATTTTATTATCCTCAGATTATTTTCGTTTCTTTGAAATCCACGAACAAATAAATATACTAATCAATAGATACACTATAATAAAGATATGAAAATCTTTCTCCTAAAATAAATAAATCACTTGGAAATAACCATGTTTATAAACAAAACAATAACAATTTGATATAGTTTTAAAAGTATTTCCCAATTCCATCTAATGTATTTGGGTTTTATTTTTAAATCTATATCTTATCTTTTGTTAGAAAGAGTACAGTACATCTGCTGGATCTGTGTCTATGAAAGAAATGCGGACAAAAAACATTTAAATAAACAGCAATATATTTTATACGTCGATTTGACGAGTGCGTCACCGCAAATCGCTCCGCCCACTCATTTTATTGGCTACTTGCAAATTTGTTGAATTTTTATTGATGGGACGTGTCGTCTATTTTTTTACGAAAAACATCGAGAGAATATCGTTTCCCCTCTCACGGATGCCCCGTAGCTACAGAACGGACAGACGTACTGTAGATTGAATTTCTTATTTACTTATAGAGGAAGCGTCTTAAACAAGTGCAAGAATTATTAGAGGTGGTAAATCTGGGCAGAAGCACAATATTTTTTTATCATTTTTAAAATCAATTGAAAATAAGAGAGTTTATAAAATTTGAATTTTTTTAAAAAATGATGGATACATTTTGAGCACCGCCGGAACCAACTGCAAGCCAGTCAACTCTCAGCTTTTAGACAGCATGAGCGTGTATACCAAACATATAATTTAAAATACTTTCAATTTTCACTCGGTATATTATATTTTTTTCTTTATAGTTAACTTACTTTTTTATTCATTTTTTTCTATGTAGATGACGAAGGTTCGGCCGAAACAGAAGAAGGTGAGGAAGCTGAGGAAGAAGAAGAAGAATCTGAATATTAAAAACGTTAAAGTAGATTAAGAGTTTCAAATGTCTCAAATTTTCCTCTAAATTCTTCACATCTCATATAATCTTTCTCTCTTTCTTTTTATCTACTTTGTACCTACATAACTCTTGTAACTAGTCTAAACTGTGCTTTTTATGTGTATCTTTATTATTCTTGTCATCTGTTTTTCTAGTCTATTTTTATCTATTTATTTCTTGAGTTTGTTGACTGTTTTTGTTGTTTTTATTGTTTGTTATATATCTATTTGTAAGTAATATATTAATTTTAATAGCACCGAATTTTTTTATAGCAAATTCTATCCTACATATATTGAACCTTCAAACGCTTTCTTATTTTATCAACAAAATGACGTGGAGCGCGATGGGAAATTAATATGGCTGACTTATTTGTAGGTTTTGTTTTGTATTTAGTAAATGGGGGTTAAAATTGTTAGGAAATATACTATTTCTAAAAAAATTGATTAGATATAAAAATTATTTAATAACAAAAATAACAGGCACGCTACTGAAACACTTAAATCAAATTGACGAATTTTAAATGTTTTTGATAATTTATTGTAAATGTCAGTAAAAATGCAAGAAAAATATGTAATTAGTTAGTTAACGCTGCACAACTAAATATTTTACAGTTTTTTTTCTGGAATTCGCAATAATGCCACTATTAATTTAAGCTCTGACACAATATCTTCCAAGATATAATACCTCTAAACAAAACCAAACGTTATAATAAGCAATAAATAACATAAAATAACTCCAGAAAAAAACAACAAATTCGCAAAATTTGAAATCGAATTCAAATGTCTCAATTGAAAGGTGAATACCAAACTATCAAAAATGGGGGTACGTACTTCTTTCTTAATATTTTTATTCAAAGAGTTCAAACTATCCCTGTAAAACATAATTTATCTTATATGGCAATGTGTGCATATATACACGTAGTGATTATATTAAAATTCGCTAATTCAAAGATACTTAGATGACCTTAAAAAAAGGTTATCTTTTGGTTTTTGACAATTCGAATTTTATATAATTCTGTTACATTTTAGAAGAAGAAAATTACTTACACGATGATCAAACTATTATTAGAGGAAAGGGTGGTAATATGGAACCCTGCTGGTAATACGGGACCCCCCCATAAATAAGGATTTAGAAACGCCATCTATGATTTGTTCACCAAAACTTGATCATTACGTTCCGAAAAGCCCACAGGAAGGTTTCTATCGCCTAGTATTTTACTGTGGTCTATTAATTCGAGGTTATGCTTTGGCGTCAAAATCAAATGTTATTTGTCTCTGCTTTTCACAGTCATAAAGCGATTTGTGGTGAATTTATTCGTTGATTTTGTTCATTAAATCTTGAAAGTGTTGCCTAATATCGAGTTTTGAAAGGTAAGCTTTTGTTTATTTAGATGTCCAAGAAAAAAAAATAAATTGATTATTAGCATGTGCTTTTTTTGAATATGGAACCCCTTGCTTGCTGTTAATATGGAACCTGGGTCCATATTATATACAAGGGTTCCATATTATATGAAGATTTATAATTGACCTGAGTGTATAAATTGGAATGGATTGTTGCAGATTGCACTATGCCCCGAAGTTCATTATCCCCGAAAGCAAAGGGCAAAAGGAAAACATGGGACAAACAAGCAATGGCCGAAGCTGTGGAAATGGTGCGTTCCAAGAAAATGGGCCTGAAAAAGGCTGTAAAATTGTATAAGGTGCCAAAAAGCACTTTGCAAAGACTAGTTCACGACACCGAATATTCACCCGAACAAGTTGTCGAAAAAAAGTTAGGTAGAAAACCCGTTTTTTCTACTGAAATTGAACAACAACTAGTCGAATACCTGCTGCTGATGGAAAGCAAATATTTTGGGCTTACCCGCAGAGACGTTAAAGTAATGGCCTATCAATTGGCTGTACGAAACGGAATAAAGCATCCGTTTGGGAATAAAGAAGAAGCAGGTCGTGCTTGGCTGGATCATTTTTTAAATCGTCATAAACAAAGATTGTCTATCCGAACACCAACTGGAACATCGTATGCTCGGGCGAACAGTTTCAATAGAGAATCTGTAGCTAAATTCTTTGATATCCTCGAGATGGAATACGAAAAGAAAAAATATACGGCTGACCGCGTTTTTAACGTTGACGAAACGGGATTGTCTATAGTTCAGACAAAAATACCTAAGGTAGTTGGGTCAAAAGGGAAACGGCAGATCGGTGCGCTGACGGCTGCTGAGAGGGGATCACTAGTGACCACCATTTGTGCTATGAGTGCTTCCGGCATATTTGTTCCCCCTATGCTGATTTTCCCAAGGAAAAATATGACTGAAACTCTGATGAGAGGCGCACCTCTCGGAAGTATTGGAAAATGTCATCCATCTGGTTGGGTGCAAAGCAATTTATTCACTGATTGGTTTAGGCATTTCATAAAATACACGAAACCAACAATAGATGACCCTCTTCTACTTATCTTGGACGGACATTATAGTCATACAAGAAACATGGAAATAATAGAACTAGCTAGAGCAAACTACATAACCATAGTATCCCTTCCTCCGCACTCCACCCACAAGCTGCAACCCTTAGATAAGACTTTCATGGGAGCTCTAAAAACCCACTATAGTGAAGAGATTCGTATATGGTTGCGTCAAAATGAACGTCCTTTGGGTCCTTATGATATTGCCGAACTTTTTGGGAAGGCATATTTAAAGTGTCAAACTGCAAGTATTGCTATTAATGTTTTTTTAAAAACTGAGTTATTTCCTTGCAATAGAGGAATTTTTACGGATAATGATTTTTTAGCAGCTGAGCATGAAGCCGTGATGGCTGAAAGTACTACAGCTCAATCCTATCATATTAGAGCAAGTCCACCAACAACTACACATCTATGCTCTTTCAATATCAGTGAAACTGATCTGGCAGAAGCAGGTTGCAGCTCAGCGCAACCCTCGACAACCTCGAGTAACTCCTTTGTTTCCCCTGTGGTTATTGGGCCGGTACCAAAGCCAAAGAGAAAAATGTCGAATAAAGGACGAAAGGCCACTTCAGCTGCAGTAATTACAAGCTCTCCATATAAAACAGATTTGGAGAATTCGCTCTCGTCGAAACCAGGTAGCACAAAAAACATTTCGAGTCTTCAGTCTCGTGGGTTCAGCACGGATATTGTAAAGACTAGCGGTAAGCGATCAACTTTAAAACAATCTGAGAAAACGGCGCTTAGCCTCAAAATTAGTTCAAAGAGAATTCAAAGAAAAAGAAAGATTTCGGAATCCTCTGATTCAGATGAATCGGTTCACGATGGCACAGTTACTTCAAGTGATATGGAAAGCTCAGTTGATAACATATCTTCCAGGACCAGATGATGATGCTGAGTGCATATTCTGCTCACAACGATTTTTGGAAGACAGGAAAGGAGAAAAATGGATCCAGTGCCTTATGTGTCAATTATGGGCACATGTTCTGTGTTCTGGTTGTGAAAAAGCCGACTGGGTCTGTGATTTTTGTCAATAAGTTTCGTTTATTTGAATTATTTTTTGTTAATTTTGCATTTTTTGAATATAGTGAATAAATATCGCTACAATTTTAAATATATCTGGTTTATTATAGGGGGTTCCATATTATCAACTACTTTTTACAGTTAGATAATTTGTACTATTTTATATTATTAGTTAATTATGGAAAAACTTTAAGCATTATTTAAATTCCAAAAACAAATAATAATTCTAAATATATTAGACATACATGAGCGATATATTTGAAAAATAATTGATGATAAATTTTTGAGTTATCGAATATAAACAAACAAGGGTTCCATATTACCACCCTTTCCTCTAATAAAAACCAAATAAAAGGTCCAGACACACATATCCGGACCGCGCCCGTGCCGAGACACATAGGTATATCTATCGGATAAGATGGTTATTTCTTGTTTTTGATAGTTCCTATCCAAGACGAGTAGTTGTACGCACCTTTCGATAGCATAGATTTTTTTCTTGGTGGTTTCTAGAGAAACAGGCTGGAGCATGTGCGTCTCTTGTTCGTCTCTAGGTTCTGACGCGTGACGGATATGTGTGTCTCGACCTTAAAGCGTTATTATTAAGGTTAAATTATTATTATTGTTGCATAAATTGCATAAGACTAATTATAAAGAAATGTTTGAACGATAATCACACTGGTGGATTCGCTCAGTTGGAACCAAGGCTTTTAAAGTAAATAATATTCGAAAAACCTGGAAATACCAAGTTCAGTTATTAATGAAATATTTTATTTAATCTTTGTACAAGTTTAGCATATAATACACTCTGTACGAATACGAAATAGTACATATAATAGACTGTGATTATGCCGATAAAGTTGTTTGAACAATGTAAGTGAACAGTACCGTGTCTAAAAGAGCTCCAGCATACCGATTTCGTCTAGTACCACTTAACTTTGATAACTAAAAGTATATATAAGCAGATAAATTAGTCTAAGGCTTTTTACAGTGATTTTAAAGTAGTAAAGCCAGCTTGTGGTAGCACAATGAAGATAAATATTTTTAACTGCAATTTAATGTTCGTTTAACCGAGACATTTTTGAGGAAAACAGTGGTGATAAAAATTTTGTGATTTGTGTGCTAGTGTTCTATTAATACTATTATTTAAAAATGAGTGAAAACGGTATAGTAGAAAGAACAAACGATGTGGAGTTAAGTGGTATAAGTAGAAATAATGATGGAAATGTTGACGAATTCAAAGTAGAAATTCACAAGGTAATAAAAATAAAAATTTTGATACCAGTATATATGTTAAATTTTCTCCGCATTGATCATAAAAAATTGTAACCTTGACATTATAGTTAGTAATCATCACGTGTGTAAACAATTTCATGCTGTTTGTTATTTGGTATTTGAAAAGTTTGTTTGAAACGCCTAGGTGGCGTTTGTGTATTAATTTTATATGCCCCTGACCTGTAGCAACGTTGATTCATATAAAAGAAAATTAATTTATATTTTTAAAATTAAATTTTTAAGAAATAATTTAGAATAATATCTATATTGGAAAACTCCTAAACTTTTAGACATCTATTAGCGAATCAACCAAACAACAATCAGATTAGAAATATACAGAGTACCTCGTAAATAAGCGCAATTATTTTAACTGTTTTATACAGGGTATCCCAATATTTCGTGGACATAGAACAATTATATATTTTTGGAATCAAAGTAAGTTCATTGGACACAATTTACCTCTATAGATAAGTGCTTCGTTTGTCCGTTAGAGGGCATCAAAATTTTAAAAAATAAACACATTTTTTAAGATATTTTAAAAACCGGTATTCCCATTTGAATGAGATTTTAAGTGTCTATGTTGGGCTAAGTGCTGTAACATTCGACTTCCATAAAAATCAAGAAAATGTACGGGAACGTTGAAAACTACCCTCACCCCGACATAAAATTTAGTGTAAATATTTTCCAACTCTACCGACAGCCGATTATTTTTCTTTTGAGTAAAACAAATACTTTCCCTAATAATCTAGTTGGCACAAATATAGAATTTTATGTTGGTGTGACAAATTACATTTAACAATAAGCTTCATAAAACGCTTAAAAAATATAAATTTTAAATTTTAAATTAATGTTTGAGTTTATTTTTTATTGATCTCTAACGGACAAACGAAGCACTTTTGTATAGAGGTAAATTGAAAGCAATTAACTTATTTTGATTCAAAAAATACGTAATTGTAGTTATTGATAAGTTTTTTGCCTCCCTGACAAAAGCTGTAATAATTGTCAGGGAGACGTAAGAAACAGACATACGAGAGAAAACACTTTTTTAGACCCGTTATTTTGTGTTCTAGAAAAAAGTAGTGGGTAATTATGGAACAACAGACCATCCCATGTATTATTATGAAGAAACGGAAGATGTCAATACGTATTTTGCACATAATAAAATAAACATTCCCGAAACAGAAAAGGTACGTAAAATCTTGAAAACATCGATGTAAAACATCGTTAAAAAAATATCGATATGTCCTTTACATCCTTAATTACTGTTTATTTTTAGTCAGGATTTAGTTTTCGAAAATTATGGGCCTTTACAGGCCCGGGCTTTCTTATGTCCATAGCTTACTTAGATCCAGGAAATATAGAGAGTGATTTACAATCTGGAGCCATAGGCAGATACAGATTGTTATGGGTATTATTCGGAGCGACAATTTTAGGATTTGTTGTACAAATGTTAGCCACAAAACTAGGTAAAACTGGGGATATATAGAGGTAGGGGAAATCAGCATGAAGAAGAAGAAGATGATTTCGTTGTGTAGTGTGTGAGAATTTACCGCATTGAATTCTTGTGTTCATGCGGCAAATGTAGCCTAGTAATTACACCGAGACGTAAAAGGAAAAATTCATCAGTCGCTAACTTCACGTCCACTTGTTCAACATGGCTTACGAACTATTTTTGATGTGCACTCTTCTAAGCTCTTTCACCCTACCTCTATATCTCTGGTAAAAAATTTTGAAAAGTTATTTAGGAATAGAAATACTAGTTTGTTTGTCATTTTTAGGTGTGGTAACTGGTCTGCATTTGGCAGAAATGTGCCACAGGCAATACAAAAAAGTTCCTAGATTAATTTTGTGGATCATGATAGAAATCGCTGTCATAGGTTCGGATATGCAAGAAGTAATAGGAACTTCTATAGCTATCTATATGCTATCAAATAAAGTGTAAGTAACACATGGGAATGTAAAGTTTCGTAGGCTTAAAAATAACGTGTTCTTCGAGTTTTAATTTTATTTATATCTTTCGTGGAGTACAAGCTTACTACGACGTGTTTTTTTTTCGAACTCGCATTATTTAATTAACGTTTAACCAGTCAGGTAAAACGGAAGGAGTAGAACCTGAAGGCAGTGCTCAAGACGGTCGTCCATCTTAGGTCTACACATAACAATTTATTTCTATTTAAACAAATAGCCAAGATTAACCACAACCGTGTTTCTTCCATGATAGGTAATAATTATTAATAATATAACAGAATACAAAAGACTGAATGACAAGTCGTCGTAATGTGGACACAACTTTGTGAGTTGCATTTACAACATTGCGTCAGGTTTTGTCGACCCAAACAAACCGTACGATAAGTTGTTGCACTTAAGACTGGCAAGTAAAACGTTACGTGTGGAGGGAGCTCAACGTTATAATAATTTAATTATTAAAATTAGTGTTATATTTAATTTTAAAGGGCAATGCTTGATAACGTTCAAGGATAACATCTAAACATTCAAAGGTGTGCTATTTGCTAAGCGATTTATTATATTACACAATAATTATTATGTTAAAACTGGTGAAATATAGTAATAAACGTAATTATTTTAAATTTATTTGTATTATGTGCGATTATTTGAACGAATCAAACTTTATAGGTATAGGTTTTGTTTTATTGTTAATCTCTCTCAGTGTTATGCCATTATAAATCATAAAGCTGATATTTTTCCCGATAATTTAATTATACGATTGGCAACTTTATGACTAAATAATTTTTAATTAAATAATAATGCGATTTATAAACATTTATTGGATCGGAAAGCTATAGATAGACAGACAGATAGTTTTAATGATAATAATATTTTGCAGTTAATACTTAGTTAAATAATTAACTGATTTATATCGAATTTTTAGGATAACTTTTGTATTAATTTTATTTTAAATTTAAAAAATAAACTTTTACCGATCAGTCAGTATTATAATTTTTTGAGTATAAGTAAAGGTTCTTAACTTTTTTGATTATAATATTACAAAAGATATGTCTACATCGCTCTGTAAGTCTGTAAAAAGTTTCATCAAATAATATGAAATCTGATGAAAATAATTATGTTTAATTTTTTTTCTAGTTAATTTAATATTGATTTTTAACTATGTATGTTATTGTTTCGGGGAATAGTAAAAGGAAGCCAAGTTACAATCCGCCTTTTCTAGGATACCTTTATGGGGTGGATGCTTAATAACAATAATAGACACCTTTACATTCCTTTTTCTCGACAAATATGGGCTGAGAAAGCTGGAGTTGTTCTTTGGCCTGCTCATATCCGTCATGGGCGTGACTTTTGGATACGAATATATTGTTTCTGGTCCTAATCCAGCAGATGTCACTAAAGGTCTTTTCTTCCCATGGTAAGATTAGTTTTCTTTAGTTCACTTAAGCATAAGATCAAAAATAATAAAAGCACGTTTTCCTATTTTTTACAAAGCGTTGCAAATATACCCAAAAAAATGTTAGTGCTTATTATAACAAGAGAGAAATATGCAAAAGATTAAGTAATGCTACGGAACCATTTCAACATTTTTAACAACTCATAATTATAGACCTCTGACCGAGCCTATGACATTCTCGACATTGTTGACACTGTTATTCGTAGGTGTGAAGGATGTAACAATGCAGTGTTTCTACAAGCAGTTGGTGTAGTTGGTGCAGTTATTATGCCGCACAATTTGTATTTGCATTCGGCATTGGTAAAATCGAGGAACATAGATCGTAAAAAACCAGAAAAGATTACGGAGGCAAAACTGTACTATTCGATCGAAAGTGCTGTAGCTCTTCTAGTCAGTTTGATCATCAACATTTTTGTTGTTGCTGTTTTTGCCTTTGGATTGTTCGAGAAGACAAATAATGATTTGGTAAGCACTTTTTTGTCGATATACATTGAGTGATTATGGTGGTTTAGCCGTTTTTCTTTTGTTATTAGTACTTCATAAACGTCTATTGTTTGGTTTATTTATTTTTAGTAACAATTTTTTTTATTTTCTCTTCAGCTTGGTACTTGTAGTGCCAGTACTGCCAGCATGTTTGACATAGCAAAAGAGGCTTTTCCGGTAAGTGATATTTTTCCAAAAAAAATTGAAATTTTGTTTGGAATTATTTTTTTTTTCTTTAGGCAAATGATGAAATTGTCGATGCAGATATCTACAAGGGTGGCATTTTCTTAGGTTGTACGTACGGCGTTGCCGCTATGTATATATGGGCTGTCGGAATCCTAGCTGCTGGACAAAGCTCTACAATGACGGGAACCTATGCCGGACAATTCGCTATGGAAGGTAAATATTAATATGGCGGTAAAACTGAAATTTCTGGTTTTCCTTTTTATTTTTACGAGTTTATTTTGACTGTTAGAAAAAATCTCCAAATACATTCCCAAAGAAACTTTTTTAGCTTTATCCTTTGCCGATATAACAAGTATGATAGGTGGATATTAATAATGTTGAAATACTTGTACTAATTTAACAAACATGGATGTTTTTACCAGAGATTTCAGCACATCTTTATAATTTTAAGGATTTTTAAATCTGCAATGGCCAAAATGGAAGAGAGTATTATTCACCAGAAGCATAGCTATGGTTCCTACGTTTTTACTAGCCTTCTTCAGCTCTCTAAACGAACTGACCACCTTGAATGATCTTCTGAACGCTGTCATGAGCTTGCAGTTACCTTTTGCTCTGATTCCAACCATTGCGTTTACCAGCAACCCGAGACTTATGGGGCAATTCGTAAACGGCGTGTAAGTAAAAACTTTTTTCGGTATTTTAATACTTTTCTTATAAAGCTTCATTCAGAACCACAAAATTTTTAATTGGTAGAAAAAGTCAACAAACTTTTAACTTTTTCCACTAACTATATGTATACTTCAAATTATGCAAGGTTTGGCTTTTGATTATCTTCCGTCAAGAAAAATTCTGAATACAATTAAAAAGCTTATTGTTTTAATGTCTTATAACGTTAATTATTAGATTTTCTCTATTAATTTTAATTTAAAAATTATAACTGGGACCACTAAGTTATTCCACTAATTTCAAGGTTCTGAATGAAGCTTTATTCCTTCACAAAAGACTTCTAGGTTTCTCGCCATTAGAAAAATCAACAATATAAAACTTTTAGTTCTGTTGAGACCAATTTGTCACTAGTACTTTTTTCATTACTAATAAAACAAATTTGCCGAACGGACAAACAAATCTTAACGTTTCAGGAAGTATATCTCCTCTCGTGGTCGAAAGCAAAAAAACACAAAGAACAAAGAAAAAGCTATTTAAAATACCTAAATACAACTATTCAAGAACACCTTAGCTTTTTAGTAGGTACCTCTATTATAACCCATTGACGTTGATAACCTTATAACAATTACTTACTGGGATAAAACCAAAAAGCTCCAACTCCAAACATTCGAGTGTCGAAAAACCTAGAAGCCTTTTTTTAAAACCTAAAAGTTTTCTTATTGTGTTATTTATTTTAGGCTATATAAGATCACTTCAGTAGTTCTAGGAGCTATTATAATTGGTATAAACGTATTTTTCGTGCACTCCACTATCCAGGAGTGGAACTTGAACGTCTACGAAGTGTCAGTGATATACATCTTGACAGTTTTCTATTTCGTCTTTATTGCCTACATAGTTTTCCATATGTATATCAGCTTTGGGGGAAAATCGCTGGAAAATTCTTCGTGGGTTCAAAAATACGTCGTTGTACCTCTAGAAACGAAAAAGAACGAAAAATAATTTTAGATATACGTAATTTTGACAATAAAAAAATACTAATTTATTGTACTGAACAGTTTGAATATCGAATCTAGTCCATATTGAAATTTTATGATTAGATATATGTTGTTTTTTACTTATTTTAAGATGTTTATACAAGTTTACATGTACCTGTGAAAATATATAAATGTTAACGTTGATTTTCGTACCTTATTTTTGCGATGAAACCACCTATGAGTTTGTGGCTATTAATTACAGTCCAGATTTTCACGATTTTTCCCCACGACAACGAGGAGCTTTCCCTCGGCTTGGTTCGGAATTTTCCGACCCTTAGCGAACGCGAAGAGGGGTGCAATGTTGCAGAAATATGGGCAGTAATAGTCGCGATCGAAACCACGTCGGTCCTACGTCGAGTTTCCCGGAAAATCGGCCTCCTTCACGCGAAAAGTAGGCTTTTCCGGCCGGTGAACCGGAAGTTTCGTTGGCGAAAATGCCGCGTTTGATGTGAACATACTGTGAACACATCGTGTATTGTGAGTTTGTTTTGACTATAGGAGCATTATAATATCTAGCGTGTATATAGAAAATATGTAAGAAGTTTTTTCATATAGGTATATTTTTTTATCAATCTGTTGTAAGTACTTTTTGACCGAATGAAAAAAAACGTAAAATATTCTAAATAATTTTGTTTCAAACGTTTTAACGCCTAAGCACAAAAGTACAAAAAAATATATTATTAAACTGACATAAAGTGTCAAATTCAACGAGCGTAACAATAGTTTCTCGATATATAATTACTTACTTACAATATATTACTTTTAAATCGTTTTATATTATTTACGACGTTTGAAATTGTTTATAAACATTTGTGACGTTTGAAAAAATATAATGTTCTATTCGTCAGAATGTAGTTTTTGTGGCGCCAAACGTAAAGTCTCGCCACAAAAAGAACCATTTTTTGGCCCTAAAACAATATATCTATTATTAATAGATATATTGTTTTAGCAATACTTTTAGCAACAATATATTATTATTAATCAAGTATTTTTATTTAAAAACGTCTTTTTCTAGCTGCTTTTGTATTTTTCTATGTCTATACGTCTAAAATCTTAATTTTATGTCATCGAAATTAATCTTATCGTTATACGTGAATTTTCAATAAAATTTTCTTCAGGAGAACAATATACAGATATGTTGAGTTAAGTGTCAAGTATTGTTACAATTAACACTTCATTATGAAATTCGTTGTGTCTATCGTTAATTTTTTTGATAATGCCAGCTGATGCCGATATAAGTATTTTAAGTAAACAGAAATATTTTAAATTACGAATCCACAAGGGACAGACACAACGGAGGGAACACAAAAAGCTGTAAATTATACTATCAGAATATTAAAACTTGGTATTCTCTGTTTTAATCGACATACCAATTAAATACGTTTACGTACCCACAGAATACACTTCCAAGTAAAGGGTTAACTCATGTTTTAAACCGGGTCTAGAGACAGCCGCAGACGGTCCTAAGTTTAACAATAGTCCAATCAAACTTAAAAGATATTTTGTAAGAAACGTATGGAAGGGAAAAATGGCAGTGCCCGTACTCGCCACTTTGTTCCTCGAATCTTTTCAACAAAAACTTTAAAAGCATTAATAAAATATACATTTTCACCGCGTAGCGACCTAAATTTTCCAGCCCGGGTCATTTTTCACGCGGTTTTCTCCATTCGGGCTCTTTTGATTTGTCGTTGTCAGTTCTTCTCGAAGACTAACGACGATATTTCGATGACCTGGCGGTTTTTAGAATTCTTCCAATCCGGAAAAGATTCATTTTGGCCATAAATCCAGAATTTTTTCGTTAGATTTCGAAAAATTTTAGATTTTAATTATCAAAAACGCACAATTCCGCTTCTAACAAATAAAAATAGTTCATTAAAACGATTCTTTTTAATTCTGGATCGGTTTTTTTCGTATCACACTTCAATTTCAGTCGCTTCCAATCAATTTCTACTAACCAAATTAGCAGATTCCAGTTGCCTAACGAAGGAAAATCTATGAAAACTCGGAAAATTCGGAGTTGCGGAGCGCACATTTTTAACGAACTGGTAAACGAACGACGTTTCGTGTAAACGTGAAGCCCGTCATCAAGGTATTGGCGAGTCTAGCTTCCATTTTAACAGCTTGAGCAAGTGTTTTTTTAAAGCAAATAAAAATCATATCACTGAAACTGCGAACATGGAATGCATTGTCTTTTTAGTAGAAACTATTTTAAATTACAGTTTTTCAATGTTATAGATTATAGGTAGATTCATATTAGATGGATTCTAGTTTATTATTAACTCGGTTAATAATTTATAATCGTCTGTGTTTTAATATATGCCTGATGCATTTTCATTGTGTAAGACTTTCGCGTGGTTTTAAAATTTAAAATTCCACCAACTCTCGAGGGAGGAACTATATAATTTTACGAATATATGCAATAGTTAAGCTTGGAATAATTTTCAAAATGAGCTTGATTTTAAAGTTTTCAGAAATATTTCAAATATCTACGAATATGAATAATTCATAGCAATAAAATTTTCAGTTGATCTTATATAGCTCTATAACCGTACCCTTCTTCTGTGACCGTACCACAATTATTAAGATTTATTTTTTCCGTTTCTCATGCTAAGAAATACCCTGTATCAGTACTATTAATAACGTCCACATTTTGGTAACGTGAAAATTTGATTAAACTCTAGATTAGGGTCAGTAAATTAGACCTTATTTTTCAAAACTTCATCTAAAATTAATCCCTTTTTTATGGATACAAGTTCCCATCAAAAGTTGATTAATCTCTCTTTCACATGCTCGATTTTCATAAACACTTGCTCATTTACTGCTGTCGTAACAACGTTTTTATTAGGGGTTGTAAAATATGGAGAGTCAGAGATAAAAAGGGTCTTATGGAGTCGCATTCTTTATTAGAAAAGGTCTACGATATAATATATCATACAGATCGCTGTCATTTTATACCTATGTAAAATTATAAGGGAATTTTTTTTAATCATATCGTAAATAACCGTTTTTTTTCGATCATACGGTGCTGTGTTAATAACTCACTGGACTATTTGATTTAATTTGTTGATATACTTAACAATGTCAAGTGAACCAATTTTTCTTATTATACTATTTGATTTTTTAATTGTTTTCATCGATAAAAAAATACTATCGAAAATGCACGTCCAAAGATAAGATTAATTTCTATAATTGAAAGGTATGAACAGTGGTACTTGGGCTTTAAGTGTTTATAATCAGTTCACAAATAAATAAAAATAGATAAAGTTTGTCTAATGAATCAGGGAAGTTTTCCTCAGACGACATCAACACAATAACAGAAACTGCATTTATTTGCGGCGTAAAATGATAGACAACTGAAATATTGATTGAACAAAATCAGATCTGAAATAGTATTTCTGTCGCTAATTTAACATCGTTTTTATTCAATCACACAGTATACTCCTATTTATATTCATTGCTGTATATTATGTTGACTTGCCACTTAAGTAAACACCAGAAAGGAAATACAAATACTTAATAAAAAAGATTGGGAAAAATAAGATGAAAAAATAGCTTTTTATGTCTTGTTTTTTTACTGGGAAATACAATAGTATCCAAAACAGACATAAGCGAATTAAAAAAATACTCAAAACATTGTTCGACATTTATAAATATCTCACTCATACTGTAAAAAGTTGATTTACCGGACTTAAGAACTAAGTAAATCTCTATTAATTTACTGTTTTTATTTGCTAGAACATACATTCTAATCTAATTCTTGAAAACATGTCTTTTTCTTAGTGGCTTTTCACTGACGGAGTGATTTATCACCCCCAATTCTTCATTTTTTATTTATCAGAGCAGGAATCTTTTTTGGTTTCTGCACACACTCGCTGGGAAATTGATGGTAAGAAAATGCCAATGCGTCTTCAGAATAATTAATTGTCCCACACCGTTCTTTAAATCCAGTCACACAAAAAGAAAATCCCAGTTGTCTTTGGCAGAATATTTCAGGCTATTTTTGTTCGAAAACAAATTGTTTGGATTTGAGTCATGTTTGAATTATCGCCCCGATGAAAAGAAGCGAAATTAACGAGTACATTGAAGAAACACGTTGAAAAATTTTCTTTTTTTTTCAGTCTGTGGTTTCTCATTAGCGTCCGGCAACAATGTTCGCTAACCGCGAGACGCCAATTAAGGGGCATTTTAAAATGCGTAACGATCGTAATTTTTACGGAAATATACCGTTTTAAAAATGAATTATGACGCTTCTATGTATTTTACTGACTCTTCTTATTAACGAGAGCTGTCCGTCGTCAAGGGAGGTCGACCGATATGCTTTATTATTTATTTCGGACAGAGTTAACGTACATTACAGACGTTACCGATTCTGTAGTATAGAGATGAACCATATGAAACGTGATTATTTTTCAGAATATCGGTGTTATACATATTTACAATTTTTGTGAAAATGACTTGATTTTGTCCTACTCTTTACTGAGTTTTTATGGTTGTTGGATAACATCTTAATATTTAAAATATATTTAATTAATATTTAAAAGCATTTTAATTACCTGTTAGTCTTATTATTTATTCTAATATTTTTCCTCGCTCCTTCAGGCTTCAGTAATAAAAATGTCAGGTCTTTTGTTTAGGCAAAAATAAAAGGAGAAGGACTCTTTCTCTCTCTTGACGTTTTCTCTTATTCTGTATTTGGTTTCTTTCAGCAAAAATATCGCATAATGAATCTTTGTCGGAGCGGTTTTTTTCTTCCTTCTCTCACAAAAGCCTCAGTTTGTAGCTTTTAACTTCTTTGACGCGGTCGCGGGAAACAAAAAACGCGAAGAAACCAAAAAGAGGGAGAGAGATTGTACAGTTTCCTTTTCGAATGAGTCGATTTTTTTCGGCAATAATTATATTTTTCTTCTATAAAAAAATTGTATCATTATAGAAAGCTATAAGTTCTTCCCTCAATATTAAGGGGCTTATGGTTTTTTTCCTTTTTCTATATCTGCACCCAGATTTCTACCAGCTTGTATAAGTATGGAGTGGCACTACATTTTTGCTTAAAATTTACCAAGTTGTGACAAGAACTCTTTTAGATATTTATTTTAAATGGGTAACTAGTTGATAATCCCGTTATAATAGAAAGTTTTTAGATTCCGATTATTGAGATTATTAGTATGAGGCTCTATAAACTTTATTTTTGATATTCTGTTCTCTTTTCCCCTGTACCCTTCAATTGCAAGGAAATTTTTTGAAAAAAAAAAGATAAAACATTCTTTATTTTGAATTACGGTAAGAATCTTGTCTAGAAATATGATATTCTTCAATAGCGGTGCTTAATTTCAGATTAATCTAATCGAAAAGCTATATTACGCGGTGTTGAACGGCGCGTTCATCTCCCAGCATCTTAAACCGTTTTCAGTGTTCACAGTTCAATTATTTCTCGAGCAGGAGGAAGCGCCAACGAGACGACGCGCAGAGCTGCATATAAGCACTTTTCCAAGATGAGATAATGCAACTTGCTTTGTTACAAGCCTCGCTATTATCTATACCTCACGTAGTATCAGTTCTTAGATACCTGGAAATGCAATATAATAATTTTTAAATTAAAACCTGTTTTTATATATTTAGAAATTTGAGGGAACAATTAGGTTATCAAAGAAACACTTTACAAATATTCTAATAATGCTACCAGTAATAATTAATTCGTCAACCGCTTGAGTAAAAAGCTGTGTAAGGCAACCTTTATTTCCCTAACTATTTTAGTGCAGACCCAGGGACTAGCCATAATAAACAAACAAAATATAAGCTCGAAAATACTATTCATTCTCGTTTTAATACAGAACAAAATTCAATTATAAATGCCATTATAAAAGAAAAAACCTATACTAATAGAGGACAGAAAACTAAAACTTTATGCCATATCCCAATAAAGAACATTTTGGCTTTTAAAAGTTCTACATTAAACCAACTTTTAAATTTTCAATATTGGCATCAAAAAACTCATCCAATCATTTCGGAAATTATTAACGAGCCATATTGTTTAAAATATAATTTCTATTAACTTTCGCACTCGAGTCGAATCTTGCAGCATACAGATAACTTCGCGAAACTTTAAATTGCTTCAAAGCCTCCACGTAAGGAGCTTAGCATGGAACTTTCGCAGACAGATTAATTTGATTAAATTCGTTTTGAGTATCGCGACGTCTTGTTAATCAAACTGAACCACGTTTATTTCCTAATAGAAAACAAACATCTTGACAGTGGGACTGCTCGAAGATCTCAAGAGCAGAATTAATTCAGGTTTGGGTCCTTTATGTCAGCTCTATTTATTTAACACCCTGTGATTACTGGTTCGTTCTCGTTAGGCACATATTCTGCCTAGTAATTACAGTTTCCTCCTTTTCGGTGGCGAACGCGTCAGCAGTCGTCTTGTGGCAAGTCGTTAGACGAAAATCGCATTGATTTTTGCTGGAGGAAATGCTCCAAATTCTACTTGCTCTCCGTTTTATTTTATATCAACGATATCAAATCAGATATATGTTAAAATTATTAACTAATTATAAAAGTTGGCATTGGTGGCATTTCTAATATTTCAATTACAATGGAAAGTTAGTTAAAAATGAGTTCCCAACTTTCTAATAAATTAAATATCCGAAGTCAAAGATGAAATAATTCAGCAGAAATTGGATGGGGATTATTTCCTATCGCACCATAACTTTGCACGTGCTGTGGAACAAGCAAGTCATCGTGGAATCGTGGCGATGCATTTAGAGAATATAATAGAGAATTCCGGACGTGTTTGGACTGACTTTAGCTCAAAACTGAGGACATTTCGATTAATTTAGTGTATTTTTAAACTAACTTTGCAGGTTTAACTTATTATTCTCAAAGTATATAAAAATTGTGTTTTTTTTTCAAGTTTCTTTTTCTTGAAAACATAAAAAAAAAACTTCAAAAAGATTCTGTTTTCTCTTCATTCTGAACTAGGTATATCTTAGGTACGTATGTAGATATAAAGTCGCATTTGTTAGCTTGAGGAAATTTGAATAATAAAATTTTACGAACTGAGAGAGACCTGCTTGAACTACATGCGACAAAACAGGAGTAAGATGACATTTGCTACGATGGTTTTATCTAAATTGTATCAAAATGCAAAGTTCACTCTTTCTCTCCATATTCTGTACTTTAAAATTGTGCCTTGTTATCTCGTACCTTCTAGTTATTTGGTTAGTCGAATTGTACATTTCGGTCTCTTTTATTACGAAAAAGAAATCGAACGAAATAAAAAAAAATCGTCTTTGAAGCTTACACAATCATTTTGGAATGATTACAGGGTCCTCTCAATTACTTTCAAATCAAGAAAATTCAGAGATATAATTTTTTAACACAGTTTGATTAACTTTCCTTGATTCATAGTATGTATTTATGTCATGGAATCTTTAATATTCTACATAGTCTACTAGTCTACGCAAAAAAATCAAATTTTGTGACAATTAACCGACGCGACGATTTAAAGACAAATCAGTTAAAGATGATAATTTTATTTGGTTGCGATGTTGGTTTATTTTTAAAATTTCCAAAAACAACATTAAACTGACTTCCGGTAGCCACCTCTACATATCGGGGGGTTTCTTTCATCGTTTGCGGACTATCCGCAAAAGTCGTTTATTTCATCAGGCGCAAAGGATATCAAACAATACACGAAACCTTTTGCGGAGTCTAACCAGAAGGAATTCACGAAATTCGTTAGCGGGGCGACCTTTAATGAACCTACAGACGAAATTATAATTAAATACAGATCGAAGCAGGAATTTCCTTTATTATGCTCTGTTTACCGAAGCTCGCGACTCTTTACGTTAAAGCGGATTTTCGATCTGACTCGCCTCGTGTCTCGCGTATTCCTAAAAAGGATTTTAATTAGAATTAAATTTTGTTTTATTGTTAAATATTGAAATTTTCTTATTCTGATTCTAGCTTTTGTCATGTTAGTGAATAAGACTGTAGACCTAGCTAACAAACTTGGAACAACAAGGTCCTTGATAGGTCTAGAGCATATTTTCTCCAGTTCTAGCCTTGCTTTCCCAAATAAGGTGTTGCTTGCGATCCAGAGCCTCGCAGTGAAGTATTATGTGCTGTGCTGTAACAGGATCTTTGTCGCAGTCTGCAACAATGACTTTCTTGTTCAGGTAGCATTTGACTCCATGTCTTCTCAAGAGACCTGTTGGCAGTCCGGTAATCCGCAATTTATTCCTACATTAGCAGTTCTTTAGTGGTTTTAGAATTAGGTCTTTGAATTAAGGCCTTGTTACGTCTGTGCTTCTCTGTTTCTCCAGTGGACGGTTTGCTTTTCTCTGTTCTAGAGTTTTACTGTGCTACGGGTCGTATATTTGGTTATTCACGGTAGGTACTGGCTTTGGACCAAGTGTCTTAACAAAAACAAAACCGGGAACATCAAAACAAGAGACTTATATCATTCTGTAAACTTTGCTTATATTGGGGAGAAAAACCGTCCTCTAACAATTTTATAAACTTAAAAAAATATATACAAAGAAGTACCGTATATGATCGAAAAAAAACGGCGTCAGCGATGGCTATGAAATGAAGACCGCTGTATTTTACGAGTATATGTAAATTTATATGGGAAATGTTATCGATCGTCATTTCCCAGCCAACTGGACGCCGTTTTTTTTTCGATCATACGGTGTTACAATGAAGTCAGGTATTGTTATTTCAGTGTATTGTCAATTTTGCATTGAATTTTTATTCTATAAATTATAATATGTATTATGATATGTAACAAATAAATGGTGTAACTAACCCGACTTGTTTTTATTTATTTAAATAGGTCAGTTTTTATTATTTTGTTAGTAAAATATGCAGCACACTCTAAATTTTTATTAGGATCCGCCACTGCAAGTGAACCGGTTAAACTTTAAAGTGCATTTTATAAGTTAAAGCAGTAGTAAACAAGAAGCGAAAACGACATGTTTATTTTAAACAGGGTTTGAGGGACTCCGGCTTTTATATTATAGTTTATGATTAATGTTAAAAACTCAGCCAGGGGCTCTGAGCATAATGCCAAACTTTAAATTGGAGAGTGTACAGAGAAAACTAAGAACCGTATACGACACGATAAAATATGCCCCAGTGTTACTATCGAAATAACGGACGTTTTATTTGGGAAAGTTTCCGGTGTTTTACCAAGTTTTACTTATAGTTTAGCGTGGATTTGTTCTATGTAAATGTCAACGACGACGAGATTTGGTAGATTTAATTTCATATTGTACTATTTCAGTTTTAATAGTTTTGAAAGCACTAACATTGTCGTCATTTTCATTCAACATATTTATAGTTTTATGCGTGGAAAACACATATTTTGCTTTTTATGTAGAATAGAGAATTAATTGATACTAAAAAAACCTTGGACTTCTATTATTGTCTTTATTTATTTTAAGTTGACAATAAGTAATGAGTAAAAATACTCTGTCACCTGACGAGAAGAATTGATGAAACATGGCGGTTAATATTAATAAAATAACCTAATATATGATGAAACTTCAAAATGATCTTAAATATCACAACAATGAAGCACGAAGGCGGATTAAAGAAAAATATGAAAACGAGGCAAAATTCAGTCTGTGTCCACTATAGAGCTAGTATATATTATATAGTATATATTAGTATTCAACAAATATGACATGTACATTCCATATTATTACTATTCCATTACAGGTAATATAAACTCAATTGGTGAATAACGGCAAATCAAACCTGTTCGATGTTTCTGGGATTTCCACATTATTAATTTGGTTTATTTCAGAAAGGTCCAGCTTTGTGCTGCAACCAGTAACAATTGGATAGGTTTCTAATTCTAATTATTACATTGTATATTATTACAATTTAACGGTTGCTTTTGTATATAATTTCAATTCAATTTTAACTTAATTTGATTTATGTAATGTTTGCGAAGTCCGGAAAAAGTACATATTTTTTTCTGTTGGAAATTATTGGTATTAAATAAAAAATACTTTTTTTGTAGATTTTCGTTTCGAAAAACTATTGAATTTAAAAAAAGCCTTCCCTTCCGAGTTGTGTGGGAGGGGGTAAATTAAGCAGTGCGAAGTCAGATCTATTGTGTCCCCCTTTCTTGAGTTATAACTCATCATACAGCCTCAGGGCTTTGACAAAAGCCAGTATCTGAGACGGTTTTACAGAGGTTAGTTCTCCATCTCCAATATCAGTGGTATCAAAAATGCATTACAAATATAATAAACGCAAAAAATGCATTATATTTTTTCTTGTACCATAATGGAATATGTTTTAATCGCCAAAAAACATTATCAAGTCGTTCGTTTGAACTAGCAATCAATTATTTTGCATCGTTTAATATGAAATTCTAGCCCGTCTGTAATTGAGGGGTTGAGTTTCAAAACTCGTCTTATCCATTTTTGGTAATTTTGAGTAAAAGTATCTATAGTCTAGTATTGGCAGCCCTGCACAATATTCAGCATCATTTTTGTGGCGTAACTCATTCTATCCTGTATAATTTACATGTTAAAGTCGTGCATTTGTTCCAAGACTAATTCAGTTGCTGTTCGTTTTTTGCGATTATTGAAAATTAACGAATTTGGATAAAACTAGTTTTGGAACTCAGCCCCTCAATTATATTATCACTCGTTGTTATCGAAAACATTCCGTATTCGCGTAAATGAATATTTGCACGATACTTTGCACGCGATTGGAATTAAAAATAAAATATGAGTAAAAAAAGAGGGAGGACATACAGTCTACGAAGGATTTCCATATGAAATTTGTTGTATACTATAGGTCGTTTTTTTTCAAATTATTACATGTATCGTATTCTTCGTATCATATTTATAACGTGTGATTTATGAATATACACAGTGATCATTTGAAAGTAGCAGCCGTTTACATACTTTATATTTCGTACATTTTGATTCACATCATCTAAATCTATAGAAAAAAAAGTAAATATCAAATTGAATCCTTTTGTTCAGATCGATCGTATCTGAAATACCGTGCGATGAAAAAAAAACGGTTTCGAAGACGGCTGGGGAATGACAGTCTCTAATAATTTTGGCGAGATCAAGCTTTAGGCGTCATTTACTAAAAATTGACAAAAATTAAACGCTAATTATAGAGATGTTTAACAAGGCTAACGTTTAACCACCACACGTAGACAGAAAAAAATTCTGCAGCAGTTAGCTATTCGATTGCGTGTTTTAGATGTGAATCGTCATTATAGGAATCATAATAAGTGCCATTAAGATAATGCGGGTATGTAGACAGATGGCAGACGATCCGATGGAATCTATTTTGTAGCAAAAAAAAATACTAATTTACTAATTCAACGTCATTCGAAATATACGTCATTTTGTAATTTAATGAGAATGTTCTTTGATAAAATGCAGCAGAAATTTTATTCAATCTATTTATAAACATTTTTCTTCGTTATTTTATTTTACAAAATATAATTCTTTTTATTTTAACTTAATCGATATACACATTTCCTGTAGGGAAAACGTTGAAACACCGGAACACCTCATCAAGATCGAAGATGGAGAACTGACCTCTGTAAATCCGTCTCAGACACTGGCTTTTGCGAAAACCCTGAGACTGTATGGCTAGTTACAACTCAAGAAAAGAGCACAACCATGCATTCTACAGTCTACGCTCTGAAAGAAACGTACCGCGACACCAAAGTAAATTGTGTGTCATTCTCTCAAGATGGCAAATAAATAAAAGCGGCAAGGTTTCCACAAACGCACCTATAATTCATAAGAAAATTGCAGCAGCGGATTCCTTCGCATAGGAGGGACGCTGTCCATCGCAGCGTTTTATCTCTAACGTCTTTATTGTTTCAGCTCCCCAGTTTCTCACGTCTTTTATTTTTATTATGACGTTTGGCTGATGTTTTTATCGGGCTTTTCCACTTGTTCGGAGACGCGCCGCTCCGTTTTATCTGACGTTGAAGAGTCCTACACAATATTTTCGCTCAATTTACCGGTTTTTTATACCGTTTATTTTTCTCTCTCGTGTCGTTAAATATTATAATGTTTTATTATGAGTAAAAATTATTTAGGTTACAGACGAGGCAAACGACAGAAATATTTACTTAAACAAATTCAAACGCCGCATATAATCGCGTCTAGGGTTTGACCTCGCCAAAATTATTATTGATTGTCATTCCGAAGCAGTCTTTGACGCCGCTTTTTTATCGTACAGTAGTTAGTTAAGAATAGGCGATTGGGAATGTCGGGTTGCGAGTTGTGTCTGGTTGGAGGATTTCCATCCAGGTTACGGATGAAGTCTTCCAGGCCCTTGAGTTCTGTTTAAGCTGGTTTCCACTTGGAAGCAGAACGGGTCTGGTTCAGTTACGTCTCACTTCAAATTTTTAATCAGCTGCTGGTATCGATTAAGTTAAAATGTAAAAAATTATAGTTTGTAAAATAAACTAACAAAGAAAAATGTTTATAAATAGATTGAATAAATTTTTGCAGCATTTTATCAAAAAACATTCTTATTAAATTACAAAATGACGTATATTTCGAATGCGTTAAAGAAGTTATGAAGAAAAATGGAAATGGAAAAAGCCAGGGCTGTTGCGATGTGCAAGATACAAACAGAAAGTTATATTTTTTAAAATAGGTCTTTTGAGTCGTCATGTTGATGTGAAAACTATAATGAGTTAATAAGTATAACAATTAAGTTACAAATATAAAAGTTTTAAAAAATGTCTATACCTATGTGGCGGATTCATCTCTCCAAAAACAATTATTTATTAGTGGAATAAGTGTTTTTGGAGAGATAAAAGTTTTAGTAGAAATTCGAGTAGGTACACACAGAACAAAAATGAATATAATAAATCTCACATACACGTATCTATTAAAATGTAATAAATTATAAATGGGCATTATATTGTTACGTAAATCTAAACCTTATGAAGGATTTATCGATTGTGCGCAAATCTGCTAATAAATTTATATAAATTATCAATCGAAATGTTAATTTAGTGGAATAAGTGATTTTAGATCGGTCGAATTATAATTTATCACAAATCCAGAGTTATTGCACCGAAAATCTAATAAAGTATTTAATAATAAATGATACTAATAGAGTTTGTACACGTTAATAACAACCAAACTTTTTAGTGGAAAGAGATATCTTATTTTTTTGAATACAAGAGAGGGAAAAAAAACGTTTTTTGTAAATAAAAATCTTTTACTGTATCTATCAAACTCAACCAAAACGGAAAAAAGAAGAAGTGGTGCAAGAGAAAATAAATCCAAACCAAAAATCTTCAATCAACCAGAGTGCTAAAATCAATTAAGTAAATGTACCGATGATTTGAATAAAAGGAAATAGACTTTTCGTCAAGTTTCAACGTATTTATCTGTTTTAATGCACTCTTGCAAGTGAATTATTTACAAAAATTGATTGAAAAGCAGAATATCTTTAATTTTGCGCGGCTTATATTAGCTGCAACTATCCATAGACATGTATAAAAGGTAGCCTAACCTTGTAACACAATAAGCTATATTTATTAACAGTTGTTTTGACCACATTCTTAGTTTTTTAATTAAATTTTGATGTTATATTTTCAAGATGTTCTTTTTCATTTTTTGACACGTCATTTTTAGGCATATTCATTATATTTTTTAATAAAATAAAATGAAGAAGAAACAAAATTGATAGGTTGACAGGAAGCTTATGGCTTTGAATATTTCATAAATTATTTCTTTATATTATAAATATGGTATAAAAAGTCTGAGAAAAACATCTTTTCTGTTAAACAGTTTTTTAACTATATTAAAAATATCATTTAAATAAAATATTTAAAGATGACATTTCAACGTAGAAAATTCTATATTCAACAATATCGTCATAATAATTATTTTTTTTTATTTTCAGAATTTTTAAATAATGGTGGCCTGTACTTTAGTATTATTTTTTATGGAGCGTTGTGAGAAAATAAAGGTAAGTTGTTAACTACAGTTATACAAAATTATTTTGAATTTATCTTATAATGAAGTTATTTTTAAACAGATTTCTGAAAGGTAGTTATTTAAAAGAAAACCATATTTTAAAATTATTCTGTTACCTTTATTAAACAAAAAAAAACGGTGTTTAATATGCCAGCACACGCAGAGTCCAGTTTAGTAGTGTATGCAAGTTAGCAGCAACATACTGCAAAAAGTAGGAAAAAGATACGCGCAGAGGTGGTCCCGCTAAAGCTAGTTGCATTTAAATGTGACTCGAAAACGTGACTGTTAGAAAAACACGTCGTGGAAAGCACTGCTTATATCATTTTTGCAAAATAATTTCCAGAAATAAAAGAGTATGTTTGTTTGAGATTATGCATTTTTATTTTGAAATATATGTCCCTTTATCTAGTTTTAATTATAACATTAGTATGGTAATCACAGAATACATGTAATTTAATTCTTTAATGTTATTAAAATCTCTAAATTTTAATAAAATTACAAACTCCTATATCAAATAAGACGAATTTCCACACAAGTTTATTTTTCCTTAAATTCTTTTCATTTCTTGAGAGTAGTTATCAAAGATTACTTTTAGTTTGTGTTGGTCTTTCAGGTCTTTACCTAAGTTTTGTAGAAAATATATAGCATAGATTTTTATTAAATTAAAGTTTAATGTATTGTAGGAGAATTAGAATTTGATATTAACCTTTTCTTTAAACGAAACTTACTAAGTTTTCAAATATTTTCCAAGTCCAATTTCATTAGAGTTGCTACGTGTAATTGGCGTTGCACCTAATCGGCACTTTCTAAATGTTTTGCTCTACTTTTCAACAGTCAAAATTTTGGAATACCAAAAACAACTTTTTTTCTCTCAGGGAAGTTATGAAAGACCAACATCAACAATAAATTCGGAAACATTCCGAGGCTTTAAGATATAATCAAGTTCTAAGCTTTTCAAAGTAGATTTTCTGGTAAGAAAAAAAAGAACAAAACAGAGAAACATAACAAAATAACGAGAATAAGAAAACATTTAGAGAGATGCTTTACCAGGAAATTCTGAATTCATTTCATAGTTAGAATTCTTCATGAGCAACCAGAGAACCTTCTTTGAGGTTTTACCACTTTAAAAAATTACGTATTTCTACTTTTATTCTAAAAAAATAAATCTTGCGCTTCTTTAACATTTTAAAACGACAAAAAATGTACAATTTAATACGTCTCACGTTAACCTTTGCAAATTCGTGTAATATCAGTTAAAAAAATGAACTTTTGCCTATACAAAATAAGTTTTCGATTAAATCCCTGCATGCCTTCGTGTGGCCTTAACGAGCGATCAGTATTCACGGATCCGTCCAAAATGCCAAGTTTTCCTCCGTAGTCGCACGCGTGATGCATTCCAAAAACTTTTCCCTCGACAAATAGCAGCACTGTTCCCGCTTCATCTATTTTCGGGATTTCCCGGAATCAGCCCGAGCTTATCTGGAAAGATAATGACGTACATAACTTAGCTACCCTATAATTACGGCCCCCTCTCTTTCTGCAATGGTGCAATTAAAGTCTATCTCGCTCACTCGTCTTTAACCACCGTAACACGTAGGTACGGCTGCAATTATTTTTGGTTGAACTAACTGCCGTTCCAAGTATACCGTGCTGGCGTGATATGTAAATTTTGGACCAGCTTTGCTAGTTTCACGTTACACTAGTTTTTACCAGTTGTTCGACTGTTCGTTCTGCGTTAATACATTTGAATTATTTTGTTCTAAGGTGTTGTTTCTCTACAGTTCAAAATATTAATAAGAAAGAATAACATAACCAGCCCAGCAGAAACAAGAAAAATGAAAGAGAACATTAAAAACATACATTACGATAGCTTTCTTCTTTAGATAAACTGACATTCTAGATTTGTACTCTATGCTAACTTAATTATTCTATTGATATTTGGTAGTAGAAATCCCGAGGTGTATATTAGTTATCCAAAAGTATTGATTTATTTATTATAATGTCTTTTCTGTCTACTAGTTCGTTGTACATTACTTTAATTTTTGCTAAATTCATTTTGAGACCTATTTTTTTACTAAGACATCTATTTTTAATCCTTCGTTGGTCAAGTTTAATTAATATTCGATGGTCCAGACCAGTTGACGGATGATTTCTTGTAGCAAAGATAATTCTATAATATTGTTTTCTTATAGTGTAGCTGTAAACAGCTTTGGCAGTTGAGAACTCTGTGGTTGTTTTATAAATCATTACTCTTGCTTTGGCTTCTTTGTATGTATTGGCAAGAGTTTAGGTAATATAAATAACAGATATATGTTGTATGTAATTCATAATTTATATGTTTAACATTTTAGAAATAATCAAAAATAAACTAATAACTCTCGGTAACGTACCAATCGGCATTTCGTTTTGATTTTCATGTGGAAATTATTCGAATAAAATGGAAATTTGTTTTAAAACGCGTTCATTATTATTAACGCGGAACGATCAATGGGACAAATTGGCATCGAATGTCACGTGGAAATATGTTCGGAATAATATAAAAAGGCGCCCCCTATACAAAATGCATGCCATTCCATAAATTTATTTATTCAGAGTGCGTTTTGTGTTTCTCATCGATGCACGCCCGCACAGCACACGTTCGACGATTGTTCTTCAAATAAACAAATTTATTCCTCCCCTGTTTTGTATTATTTAACAAAAATAAATGTGTGTTTTAAGAATATTTTCATTCATTTTTAGTGTTCCGTATCAAAAAAGAAAAAAAAACGGAACGCTTAAGGTTGATTCTCACTATACCTTCCATATCAGCTACCTTCCGTTTCCCTTCCGTTTACATAAAATATTATATCATGTCATTATTGTTCATTGAATAGGACAATGCACACTATCCGTTCGTTCCGTTTCCCTTCCGTTCCATATCCTTTCATACATTTTTTTGGCGGACTGACAGAAGCGTTTGGGAAACAGCGTTGCCAAGTTCTTTCATTTGTACCAGTTCCGTGAAAATTTTGCTGATGTTTATTTATTTTTTCAACTCTTAATTAAATCAATTACCTTTTTCAAAAGATACAAATTTTTAAAACAAAAATTTCGTGATGATATAAATTCTACAATAAAAAGTATGGAACTGATACCGAACGGAAGCATACGTGTAGCGTCAATATAATAAAAAATACGGAACAGATATTGGAATGGAAACGGAAGATATAGAGAGAATCATCCTTTATACTTGTCCAAATTTCCATACAGTTTTAGAGAAAATAAAAAAAGCAATGCGTATTACTGGGAAATCGAATTACTGATGGTATTAACTTTTTTAAATATACTATTTCCTATTAACTGTAAGTTAGATTAGTTGTGGAAATAGGAGTGTTTTTGGTTGGTGAGGGTTAAAACGCCACGCTGCCGACTAGAAAAGCAATCAAAAGTTAGAAAGCAACAGTGTATAGCAGCAACGATTGTAAATCGAGATTGGACCGAATTACGCAAACATGGTTTTCCGGCAATCGGCAGGCAGCCCGCTTTCCATTGGAAACGATTTAGCGTGATTTTTGACTTTGGATTTACACAAAGGCTGCCGCATTCTAATTTATTCTATTAGCTGGCCGGAGCTCGCCTTTTAATTTACCAATTTGTTGCTTCCCGGTACTTTTGATCCGGCTCCGAATTTTTTTTTTGTTCTAAAATCCACATTTTCGACTTATTTAGAGGCTGAAGAAGTCTTATTCAAACCGCTAATTTCGAGATTCTAAAAGAGACTTAACCATAAAATATTTAGTAAAATTCACCGAGTGTTATATTGTAACATCTTATAGGCAACCAATTCTTCTAATCGCTTAACTTTTTACTCAATTTTTTTGCGTTTTGATAGACTTCGCGAAGAACAAAAAATAAACGTGCTAAATATTATTAAAATGTCGAGAAAGTTTAAGAAGAGAGGAAAAAAAAGAGAACCGTCAGATTGCGAGAAGTATGCCAGCAATTTACTATACTTAATTAAAATTTTTGTCTTTATATAAGCGGCTCTCGCCGTCTTTGTTTTAATTAAATTTTCAAACGGCCGTTTGTGAGGTGTTGAGGAGGAAAAAAAGCGTTTTCGAAGAAACTTTTTTTTTTCGGTCTTTACAAATCGAGATCGCCCCGACGATTCTATTTTGAATGGCCTGGTTTTTTCTCTTTTTTGTCACTTTCCCAGTAATAATAACTCCCTTAATTATAAGATTTATTTTCAAAGAGTCTCGCTAAACGGTATTTCTTTTCTTTAATCGAACAGTTTCAATTAAAACTTGTATCGGATTTAAAGAAGAAAAAATGGGCGGATATTCAGAAAAAGTGTCAATATTTTAGAGTATTGAGCAATAAAAAAGATTAGAAGAGGCAAACGTTTGCTCAGCAGGTAAAAAACTATATAATAACGTTGATTACTGATGCTTCCAAAACCAAAGCAGGAAAGAACACTTCAACAATCAATTCACCCATACAATCTGTAGAGCAGCACTTGTAGAATGTATTCTACAAGTGCTTTTATTTAAAAGTGGTAGAGTAGACACATCAGTGGCATAAATCTTATTTCTAGCACATTCCAAATTCGTTTGGAGTAAACAATTTTGCAAAACAAGCCCGAAAAGTGATGTTTGCAGTATTAAAAGTGTATTTGATTGACCGATCGACCCGTTTGCGCGATTTGCACACACCGCTACATGTAAACTGAATTACTCGGGACCGAAATGTCCCGTGCTTTTTTTTATGTTTTTCAATCTGGTTTTTCGATATTTGAATTTCAGCGGAGCATAAAATCAAACAGTGTTATCGCTAATTATGTTGGTCATATTGGAGAGTTCGGTTAAAACCATGATTTTTAATTTACTGACCAGTGTAAGTGCGTTTAAATAAAAAATAGGGTGAATACATATTGTCAATTGTGTTGGTTATTAAAAAAAATATATATTTTGTTCATTAACAGTTTCCAAATAACATTAGAAACTAAACAGCAGTTATATTTTTATTCTTTTACAATAAATATTTCTGTTCTTTATATTTCTTTCTCCATCTTGAGATTTTATTTATTCGAAACCTCTTTGGAGAATATCCAAGTGCAAATCGTCGAAAAGTTCTGAGATAAACTTAAAAAGAATTTACGAAGTTTTTCTTATCCATAAAACTCAATGGTATTAACTTATGCCCTATAAGTTTTTTAGTATTATTTTTATAGTGCTTATATTCTACGTGTTGTTTTTTATGTGTTTTTTACATTTATCTCAAATCTAAAAGGAGTGTCCTGAAAAAGCTCCTTTTAAGGTTTCCTATATACTCTAATAGTATCGTATATTTTATAGGTAAAACTACTACTGAAATAAAACTACTCTACTACTATATAAAATTACTAAAAATAAGTTTTAATTGTTTTCTAAAATTCTATCTTGAGAAATAATATCATTCAGATCTATTTTCACCTACTTTTGAAACACTCTGTATTATAATAATTAGAGCTTTTATCGACGCGTCGGCAAGCATAGGGAGATTAAATTTTCGTGGTGTTCCCATAGAGAATAATTCCGGAAGCTTAATTTTCGTTTCTGCTGTTTATTTTTGTACGAATATAATCCCCGTCTTGTTCTAATATTTGTTTAGTTTTTCCCACAGTCTGTTTGCTTTTCCTGGAGTTTTCCCTGGAATTCCTGTAACACTTCCAGTGTTTTTAGTCAAATATTTTCCCCCGGCTCTAAGTAAATCTAGTTAGGTTTACCTAGGTTTTGCACGTTTCAGTTTTTAAAGTTATTTGTATAATCCCTCCATCCTACCACGGTTCAATTTGTTCAATATTATAGTAAAAATAAAAAATACCCTATGATCGAAAAAAAAGGTGCGAGTCAGACTCGCCCGCCAAGAATTTTTTGTTTCCGTGTCCTTTTATACCTAGATTTGATTGCAAAGATGTTGGTAGAGGATAATTCCCAGTTAGCAGTACCGTAAGGTGCCATATATCATATATCTAGCAAATTTTTGTTTGTTTACTTAAATTAAACTTTTAAACAACAGGATCAGCCATTCCACAACCAGGATCAGCCACCGGGGATATCGATCAAGCATCGAAAGGGTGAAATGCCTCCTCTGCGTGTCAAAGGGTAAGTGGAGCGAGCCCTTGCCACCGCTATTATTAGTACGACGAACGACAGACCCCTTCTGGCTGGGGCTTGTCACTGTGCAAACCGCTAATTGGCTTTCGAATGCCCCCATCGCCTTGTGTATCGATGGTCTCGTTTTGCATTAAGCAGTCGGCCACGTGTGAAGGTGCCCTAATCGTATTGCGACAAATTTCGCGGTTTGTTTCGGCTATCGATGTCTTGTTTCAACGATATCGACTTATTCTATCTAGTTTAGTATAGAAGTATACAAAAATTAGCTCAACTATAGAAAAAATCCGCGTCGTAGTTTGATAATTTATCCTGGAGAGTTTTTTCGACTTCCAAGTGTTCGCACGTACCACTTAACCTGGCGATTTTCCCACTTTTGGACCGTATCCAGAAAGAACGGCGCGGACTAAAAAAGGGGGCTAATGCATTTCCTGGACGGGAAACGGGGACTGCTCGGGGGGGTCTAATGGCGAAACAAAACGACCGGGGGAAGGGGGGACAATAAAATGGCGGCGGGGTGTATGTAGTGGGGTGGTAGTTAGCGTCCCCGCTTTACTGCGTTTACTAAATCAAGATAGATTACGAGCGACTATCTCCCTTACTGCAAAGTTATGAACAACTGGTTTTAAAGTTTGCTTTTGCCGCATTTTTTTTATTTTCGAACAGACTGTCTAGTTAAGGTCGTTATTATCTAAAACATAATCTGTCAATGTAAAATGCACGTTATACAGGGTGGCGCACTAATGTGAGGAAGTCGAATATCGTCATTGTAGACAAATATATAAAAGAAGTTTTATATAAATCTTGCAAGGTTTTTAATTAATTCGAAGTGGGTAAAAAAATGCCTAGAGAAGCTGAACAACTTAGACAAAGAAAATAAATCAATAATCAATCTGTAATTCAAAACTTTACGCCCACGCAATATCGGGAAATGTTATTAATAAAATCTAAATCCCCGTTTTTATCCTTTGTTTTTCAAGGTAAATCCCCTTCCTCATTCCCTTTGATTCGCCCTCCGATAATCCGAAGCGGATTACAATATTATGTGGTTTTATTAAATCATTTTCTCCCCAAGAGGAGAAAAAAGTCTTTGGGAATTAAATCTGATTGAAATTTAATAATCCTTCCCTAGAGTTTTAAAGGAAATGAAAAAAGGAGGGAATAATAATGGCTATATCTTCGGGTAAAAAGAGAAGGGAATTAGATTCGGAAATTTAAGGGAATGGGAGTTATTTGATAAAAATGTAAACTGTGTGGTTTGAATCAATTTGAAATCTTTAAAAATAAAATACACTTACCGGTACGAAAAACGTACCTTAAAATTTTCATGGATATTAAAGTTTTATATATCGTGTTCTAGTGGACCGATTTTGATGATTTTTTAAGCAATTTGTAGCTAAATTATTATTTGACTTTTTAATAACTCTTTATAAGTTAAAAATGAAAGCTGCCATCTGTCAATTATACGAGGGAAAACAACATGGGAAAAAATATCAACATTTTTGATATTTTGCTGAAAGTTTGAAATACCTTATGGATTATTGTTAACAAAGAGAAGAAATTAAAAATTATTTTATCATCTAGGTTAATTTAAACTTATCTCTACTTGAATAAACAATAATAATACGACTTTTCAATCAATCAATGTTTAATCAACCTTCATTTCATTCAATCAATCTTCACATCATAAAAATTGGCGGTTAGAAGAAAATATATTAAACTTTAAATTACATCAAAATTTTAAGGTGACCGTTTTTCTTGTCGATGAGTGTATGTATATGAGATATTTTTTTCATCTCTACATATTTTTTTCGGCAAAATTGACTATTGTGTGGGATAAATAGAGAACCCCGATTTTGTGATTTCCAATTAAAAATCTAAACTATTAGTGCGCGCTGCACAACGGTCGACATAATACACAAAGGGGGGCAGAAATACGTGCACAAACCACCGAAAACAAAATGTAAATTATTGTTATACCGGACGAGCTGCGACATTTAATCCATATTTTACAAATTGTAAATTTATGTTTATTTGAAAACCCCGACCCAGGCATAATAGACTTGTCTCTGGATTAGTTCGCCAGCCATTCGATACGTATTTTAACCAGAAATAACTTAAACTTTACACAATTTATAGAGTTTATTTGTCGAAGGATAAATTCTGTGACGATTCTACCAAAATTTCAACGAATAAAGTTTTATTTGATGTCTTCATATCTGGTATAATTTAAATTTGGTTCATGCAGTTCAATATATTTTTTTCGTTTCAAGTAGTCGTAATTTAAGTAAGAACAATCTTCGCATTGTTACGGAGTTTTTAACAAGACACTGTCTCCTCAACAAACACCTCAGTAGATTGCAGCTAAGAAACAATTGCGAATGCAGATTTTGTGGGGGAAATGGAGAAACATCAGATCACTGAGTGCACCAAGACGACAACCATTCGTTCCATGGAGTTTGGTACCAGTGATATCGGAAATGGAGAACTAATCAACTAACCTCTGTAAAACCGTCTAAGATACTGGCTTTTGTCAAAGCCCTAAGACGGTAGATAAGTTATAACTCAAGAAAGGAGTACACAATAAATCTGTACGATCATTATATTTTCAGATAAAGTTGTTAAATAAAAATTCCAAATTCCGTTAATTAAATTTTTTATTTAATGCTAAATTCCATATATTCATAATTCAAAAAGTTCGATGCATAGTCAATTTAGAAACATAAAGTTTTATGTGTTCGGTTTGGAAAAAAACTCGCAATTACGCAAATCAAAATTAACGTGCTTTTAATCAGCATTCTGACCACAAACAAAAAACAATTTATCCTCTAATTTTTGCAAAAAATCAAACCAAAATCGAGCATCGGGAATAGATTATATCGCTTTACAAATACCCGATGCGCTCTCTGTGTACGTCAAATAAAGCGGTCTTTTTAGAACAAAAAATGCATAAATAGGTAGGGATAATGCGTTTGTGGCATTTTCGCAAAAAAATACCGCTTTTGTGTTTTGTTCTAAATAGCCTGATCGATTTATTTAAAATTAAACAAGCCGATGCAGGAATGTTTTCGGTAGTTTTGCATTTGTTGGAAGCGAACAAAACCGAAAAAAAAATCAAACCGTCTGAAATATCGATGTTGACTTCATTTTAATACTAAAGCTATAATTTGGGACTGGCCTGGCAGTAAATTCGGAAATGAAATAGAACAATCGGTTGCAAAATCAACTCGTTTATTTCCAGTCGAAATTAAATAATGCCATAGATTTAGGACACCGATTTTGGCGTTTATTTAAAAATGTTCTCGCTTGGTTTGTCCTCTTTGTGAAGAAAAAATGTCTTAAAAAAGATTTTTATCGGAATTCTCCAGAAAATATTGGAGCAAAAACAAATATTATCGTCATTTGATGGTTTTGCATTGTTACCTTTTTATTTTAAAAATAAATGCATTTTTTTTAAATTAGCTAAAAACGGTTTGCCCAAAATTGTTCAAATTTGATATATCTGTGTATTCAGCATAGGCAGCTTGCAAAATTTGCATGATATTTTCTATGTTTCCAACGCATTACATTTTTTTGGCCCAATTTTAATGATCTCGGAAAAAAGTGCTTCTTTGTCTCTACAAAGTAAACATTTTTAAAGTTACGCATATAAAATTCAAAGTTATAAATCCTCCGTAACAAGATGTAGTACACGACTCCGTAACGACATTATTTAGGCACATAACTGCAAAAGTTGTATTCGAAAGAGCAACAGCAACACACAACAACAAAAACTTACGGAAACGATCATCATCTAAAAAGTTTATTTCGCCTCCAACAAACTTTAATGCAAAAACTTAATATTAAAATAGAAATTTATGCTCCGCGGGCTCTATAAAGTTTATTACTATACAACAGACAGAAAATGTTTATTCCGACGTGGTTTTGAATATTCGTAATTCATTTAACCCTTATTTAACTTTTATTCAGTTTGATTAGTTTTGCATAAACAGTTTTTTTAATCATTATCCACCAGGAATATTAGTTTGGCCGCTATATGATTTTTAATATCTTTTACTCCCCAACTTTTAGCTTTGTTACTTATCGATAAACAACCAGAAATATCAACGATAATTATGTTATATTTTAGGCAACGACCTTTACATTTAAGTGGTTTCTATGGAATATTAATGAATTTCAAATCCCACATTCGCCGACAGCCATTTTCAAACAGAAGTATCGAATTGCTCCGAATCGAGTTTGCGATTTGATATCAACTAAAAGTTAATTACTTAAACTTTAATAATTTTAATAGGATTGAGAATCTAAATTTAGAAGTTCATGGAATTAAGGAAGTTTATTTTGTTTTGTTACCAACTTACTGGTTTGTTTGGGTAAAAAATGAATGAATTTCATGAATGGAATCAACCTACGCAAGCGTAAGTAACACTTTCTTAACTTGATTCGGACCTGTGGGTTTATTATTAAATAAATATTTTATGCAGTGCCGTAGCAATAAGTTTTTCTGTGAAAGTTTCTCTAAAAGTAATATTTTAAATGCTCTTATAGTGGATCAATGTATTAATATATTATTTCGTATGGATTCAAAAGAAGAAATTTCTCAGAACTTAGGATCGAGAAAAATCAAAGAATTTCCTTGATTTAGCTAAGAAGAATATTTGGATTGTCTTTGGATTTATATACGTTTTTATTTCAGTATAGAAATTAAAAATGTAATAAAATTATGTTTACATATATCTAGAATTAAACGTAAACATTTGGTTTATAGTTTTCAGCGGGTATTAACTGCCTCACTGACTTCTTTCATTCATACGTTGCCTTTCCAACGGGATTGTGTAGGCGTTCTATAGCTGTTACTAAAACACACACACGTAATGATCATTCGTATCTGCATATATACACGTACCACAATATAAACGGAGATATTATTTATGTTTACGACTATGGGTAACATCAGTTTGGAATAGAACGGGACGAGATATTCGACAATCGTAATGTAAGGTAGTTTAGGATCCTCAAACACCACAGTCTTATCAGTCTATGTTTTGGGGGTGTATAGTTCAAATTACATGAGAATTTGTTTACTAGTAGTGAATATTCGAATACAGGGTGATGATTTCTATAATATACAACCGAAATTATCTTTTAGACGTTATATTTATAGGCTAACTTTGTTGTCACTTTCTATAACAATAAACGTTAAAAGAAGAAAGATAAACAAGTGATATAAAAAGGAATGGAAAATCCGTGGTGGAAAAATAGAGCGGATTTCCCGACTTATTCAAACACGTGGAGGAAAAATAGAGGAAAGCCGATCTTTGAGTGGGGAGTCACGCTTGCCTCGGACCTCTATTTACATGCATATTTGGCCAATAAAAGGCCATGTGTGCCTGGAAAAGATTTCCAAATAGAATATCGCGCGAAAACTGACTGGCTGACTGGCTTTTCTTTGTTTTAATTGAGTTAATTTGATTTTTTATGAACATTTTATTGAACAAAATAATCGAAATAATTCGGTATGCCAAAGAAGTATGTTAAAAAATATATATAAAATTGTTTATTGAGCATTATTTACACGGGCTGGTAGAACAAAATAAATTTCAAAAATTGAAATAAATTGTTATTATATTTTATATATTTTCACCTCCAGGAAAATAAAATAATATTTATTTTAGACGTGGAAAATAAAAACTGAACACTAGTAAAATTATTTATTTATTGATGAAAAAGAATTGTTTAATGTATATAAATTAATAGAATTCTCATTTTCTGTCGATATGTGATATACATGTAGGGGGCGTTCTCTGGCGAACTTCGAATTGATGATTACTGAGTTGGTCGTTTTTAGTGCTGCTTGACTGTCGGATAAAATGGCTATTTCAGTTCCTATCTAAGATAAATTGTGCGCATCTTTCAATAGCGTAGTTTTCTGCCTGAAGGATACTGGGGTAGGTCCCTGTTTTGGTTTTGGAACCATCAGTATACCACGTTATGGTACGGTCTATTACCAGCTGAGCAAACATTTCTCTCTTCCAATACTTTTTATTGTTCAATACTACAGTGAGGTATTTCTCAAAGTTGTACATACATTCTTGGTATGTTTAATAAAAATTAAACAAATAAACTCATAGTTTTATTATTTCCCTTTAATAGCAGTTTCTGACTCACAACGTGTAGTCACAATCTACAATTACAAGCAATAATAAAAGCGGTTTATATTTTAAAAACCTCTCTTCGAAAACCAAAAAATAAACTCTATTTCTCCCCAGGAAAAGCAATTATTTCCGCTGTAAGCACCCACACAAAGAACTTTTTAAGTTCTCGCCAATAATCCACACGCCTAGATTTTATAGAGAGAACTTTTTGACAGTTCTCTGGGTTCTTCGATTTTTCCCTTTTTAAGGAAACTCATCGGAAAACTGGAGTGGGGGGAAAATTTAATATCGAGAAAAGTCCGATTAATGTGGGGGGGGGACGGCGTTCATCAAAGAACCGTGCCAGTTACTACGGGTTATTAATTTAACGAAGGGATTCGAGAGAAAGAAGAGAAGAATTGAACGATATTCTAAATAAGACCGTTGGATTTAATTGGATAATTCTATCAGAGAAAAGGGAAAATACAGTAATAAATGATTTACGACTCGGAGTGATTAAAAACAAACCAGAAATTTAAATGGATGATTTTTCTTTTGGTTCTCCACTCGCACTTGTTCGTTTTTTTATTATTTAGTGAATAGTTAAAGAGCAAATCAACAAGAAATATTTAAATTTCTAACTGTCTATTTTCAGCAAAAAGAAATCAACCAAAAACTGAAAAGATAAATCCGGTCTTTTAGAAAAATGTTCTCTAAATAAACTCGTCTTAAAAAAGAGTTTTAATTATCTCATAGTCATTTCTGTCTCAATTAATTAAAAAAGAGTCCCGGAAGCTTTCTGAACAAATCCTCGGGCTGTCGTAATTTGTAAAAACACTTTTAATTAAAAAAGCGTCTCTCTATTTTGTTGAACATAATCGTCACGCACTATTTTCAGTTTTGTAAAAGAATGTTTGACATAACTAAATTCCATGTCATCAGAAGATAAAAATAAAATATATATTCTATTACAGTCTCATTCTATAAGAGCGAATGTACAGGGTGCATAAAAAACTGTCCTAGTAGCACCTCAAGGCATATAATAAATATATACGAGGTCTCTTATAAGTGAGTACTATTTTAAATATAAAGATAACTAGAAAAATTGTTGATTTTTTATATCTACCAGCACTTAAAGTATTTTTACTTATTTCAAACACTCTGTAATAGCATAAAACAACTGTATGCAATATTAAAACATCCAAAACAGATCACAAATTTATTTAATTTCACATACTAACGTTCAAATATAAACATTTTACAGGCTTCCGGGATTAATATTTATATTTCACAAATTGGTATTTCGCTTTGTTTTATACATATTGTATTTAGGAACAAATTAGACGAAAAAAAAAACATTTTGTCGGTTTCCTTTTTGTGCATTTAAATAAATATGGATGAATATAAATAATTAAACAATGGTCCTCTATTTTCAATAAAATTACATATGTACGTAAATGCAGTCACAAATTAAACTAATATAAATTTAATAAATGTTATATTTTAAATTTGTTCGCGTTTAGTCTCTATAGAAAATTTAAATTAAATTTTTGCTATATACTCGTATGTATAAATGCAAAATTCATTTATTTGGACGTACAATATAAATGATTATTAAAATATGTTTTGTGTGGGTGTTCAAATAGAACAAATTGAAACTGTATTATTATGAGAAGCAAGTCAAATCTAATATTAAAGTACAATATACAAAGTGTTTTATCGTATTTTTTTAAATTAAGGACCCATGGAATCCGTAACAATGCTTATAAAAAATCTTCATATTAAGTGCAGTATAAATTCACCTAGGTATTCCGTTTTCCACAGTGTATTATATTCTTGAAACAGTCATTATTTAGTACACATTCTGAATACAGGAAGCCGCGTTCTCTCTGCATACCCATAATTATACGGGGTTTTCGAACGGTGGGGCATATTTAAGGCCATTTGAACGTTTTTAATATTCATGAAAGGTGAAATTTATGGTGGTCTGGGCGAAATAGGACGCGTGGGCTCGCCTGGCCACAACCTCATAGAAAACCTGAACTTTCTTCGATAACGGAATTGTTACGCGTACAAATTTATCCACGCGTAGGTGATTACTTTAAAGGCGTTATTAGCCTGTTTTATTTTTTTCCCACTTATTTGAAGTGCATTGATGGTGACAAATGCACAATATTTTGAACAAAACAAAGCAGTTTTCTTTAATCGGTAACAACTTTTTATAAAAATAAATAACAGTTCTTCAAAAGTCTGTTAAAATTAAAAGAAAAAAAAAACGGTTTTATTTTAAAAGCCCAATCTTCAGTCATTTTAAATGACTCGAGATCTTAAAATATCATAAAAATTGGCTAAATGCGCACCCTAAATTATAAATTTCAAACGGATGGTTATCTACTCGGTTTAATGGACCATTTAAATTAAATTTTATGTTTGGGGTGGCTAATTCTTCGAGGGATATAAATCTCAAACAGATATTTCTTAAGATTTAATGTTTATTCCTTCTTTAATATCCTATCTGATGGGAAAAATCTCAAAATACGACATACATAGAAGAAAAACTTCGGAATAGGTGGAATAAATTATTGGTTTCAATTAGCATAGAAATTTGTTCCTTTAATTTCAATGTAAGTAATTTAAAATGTTAAAATTAGTGGTAGTTTCAATTAGTAGAAAAAGTTGGAAACGGATATACCGACGAAAACTTATTGTTCTTCAAACCAGTTAAAAAATATGTAGGTGGCGCCCTCTATAAATAGGAGTCATATTGACATCAAAATCAAATTTCTCATGTCAAAAAACTCCCTGACACCAATTTTTTTCCAAATATTAACGTTCCTTCAGAAATTATTTAGAAAAAGTCTTAATAAAAATAAAACTTCTACACCCTTTTATCTTTGAAACTAAGCATTTTAGGACATACATTAAGACGAACTTATTTACTTATTTTATCTGCAGAATATACTGTTAAAGTTTCCGGAATACAGTTTGGACCACTTTATATATTTATAATTAATTTATTTTTGTTTTCTAAAATATTTTGATTAAAAGAAAATATGTAAAAGTGGGCAACGCTGTGCCGGTCAAACTTAATGACGTGACCAAAAGTTTATTTGGCATGATCTATATATTTGTATTTTAATGTAAGCTGCATTGTAAATATCTAAAATACGAGTGAACTAGTTCTCGAGAAAAACTCCATTATCTCGAAACACAATAATGGCACTGGAGCATCACCACGCTTGTATCTCCCGCATACATATAAAGTTTTCCATTAAAACACGGTCGCATTTTAAGTAACAGAGAAAGTTTAGTTTGCGATACACACACGTGTCTAAATTTCGTCTAAACTCCCAGCGAACAAGTCGAGAGGAATATGACATTGAAACAGAGTTCCTTTTATTAACATATAACGTTTCTGGAACAACGACGTCAGCAAATAAAGAGTGGCAACATTGTTTAGACAACGATACGACAGTTTCCATTATTCAACATTTTCCACAACGATTCACTTTCTCACATTGTTCGAATCGGTATGTTCGGGGGTTTTCAACTTTTGCTTACACGATTCTACTTTGTCAGACCTGTGTCAGATTAAAAAAAAGTTCTGATAATGGACGGAAGTCATTTAAAACAATTTCCAAGCGAAGAAATACTACACAAAATATCCTTTAAAACAATGACATGGAACTATTTCCATTGCCAATTTTTTTTAACTCTGTAGTTAAAAAAATTTGTGTGAAATTTCCTGTTTCCTACGCTTAACACTTAACGTTAAAATATTTAAAATTAAAGTTTTACTAATGTGAAAGGTATACCGTAAAATTAACATCAAAATTGCAATTTCAATATTAGTTTTAATTTAGTAAGTGGAAGTTCTGAATTATCTCATCAGATGGCATTCTAATTTGGAGATACGTTTAATTTAAACAGCGCATACGAACTCTTGCGTCCTTCTGACCTTTCTAAATTAGACTAATTATTGTTTTATTACTTAATTTCTCTGCTATGTCGACCCTAAAGAATATATTATTTCTTTAGTTCGCTTCAGGGAATCTATATGAATTGTAAGAACAAGAGTTTTTAATATTTTGTTAGGTAAATTCGAGTGGTTACAAATAATAGGAACAATTCGAATCAAAAATAGGAGCGACGTAATTGAAAAACTTCTTTTAATTCTTGATGCTAAGCCTTCCGTGTCTAAGTGCATGCGTTGCGTTTATTAGAGCCTGCCAAGGACCTCGTTTCATTAAAACACGATCCTCGTTCAATTTGAATTATTAATTTTTCAATTTATTTTCTATTTTCTCCATCGACTTTCGTGATGGACTTCCAGTTTCGCTCAATAAGTTACTATCAGATTTAAATCCATGAAATATCGAAGAATTGCGCCAGTTTTATCGAATATTTTCTATTTTACACTCGCTGGTTACGAAAAACGGGCACCTTAAAATTTTGATGTGTTTTAAAGTTTAACATGGGTATCTTGTTCTAGTGGAGCAATTTTGATGATTTTTTAAGCAATTTGTAGCTAGAGTATTTGACTTTTTAGTATCTCTTTCTAAAATAAAAATAAAAGTTCCCAGCTGTCAATAATTATACGAGGGAAAACAAAATGTTGACATTTTGGTGAAAGTTTGAAATACCCTGTGGAATAATATGTTAACAAAGCAGGAATTTAAAAATTGTTTTATCATCTAGATACGTCTTTTCTCGATAGTTTATTAATTAGACACCAACAGTATATTGTAGGACAGCAAATAGTAGCTGAAAGAACCGCTATAACATAGCATACAACTTTTTAGTGGTCACGGCTTTCTATAAAACAAAAAAATATACAAAATGATATACATGTAGGTACAGTACAATGTATACAATAAGTAAAGAAGTGCTTAAATTAACACTATAAGATACCGAATATAAAAAAATATTTCAAACTATCTCTATAATCACCGATTTCCCTGATTGATTTTCAAAATCAAGCAAATATTTCGGTTTAGAACACGCTAAATTAAGTCACGATGGTTAATTAAAAGAGACTTGTGCGCTAATAAAACCTTCGAAAAAAGAATAAAAGCGCCCTTTATCCTCTCTGACAAACGCGCAGTTGAAAAAAGAATTAAGGGGCTAGGGGATTTTCACCATCCCTCTGTGCTGGATCGTTAATTAATTTTTATTGAAAGTCTGCCGACTCACCCTTTGTGCATGTATGTGTGAGTTTGTTTATTCCGTTTTTTAGCCCGGTTTTTTTTTATTTTTTTTTCCACGGAGGTGTGTGTATTTTGTTTGTCGTCGGCATAATTAGAATGCAAATCCGCTTCTGAAAGAGATATAACAAGTTAGATAAATATATGGTGCGGAAAAAAGGGAAGTATACACAGAAAACACACCCCGATAAGCTTTTTCTTTGAAGATCAGGCGTAAAGAAACGAGTATATTTTTTTATTCAGTAGTTTTATACAGGTATGGACAAAAAGTTATTACTTTTCAAACCAGTTAAAAAATATGTAGGTGGCGCCCTCCACAAGTAGGGGTCGCATTGACATAAAAATAAAATTTCTCATGTCAAATAACTCCCAGAAACCAATTTTCATCCAAATATTAACATTACTTCAGAAATTATTTGCAGAAAATTGAAATAAAAATGAAACTTCTACACTTTGTCTCTCCGAAACGAATCATTTTAGGACACAAATTTATACATTTTTATATATTCTAATCGGTAGAATATTTTGCCAAAGTCTATTAACTCTATACGCCCTGTATATAAACTAAACATTCTAAGAGGTCTATTTCGTTTGAAACTTTCAGAAATAAAGAAAAACGTGATGGCAAAAGGTACGCAACATTCGGGATAATAAAATGGATTTTGTTGTTATAGCCGTCTAAAACCCCGGTCGCTCTAACGGATCGAAGTATTTCCTATGAATTTTCTACTGGGACTTTGCTATTTCCTCTTGCTACTCGATAGTTTCGCTGCAGTCGATGCAGTTTCCCCGCGATAACACGTTTCGAAGACGCGGAAGAACACATTCTCGGAAAATTCGGGACGATTGTGGCCGTGATCTTTGGCGCAGTCGGATGTACAATGGACCATGGAACTATCATATTGCAGCCATACAAGATGAAAGGGCTTTTATTTAAAAGAAAAGTTATATTTTTCTTTTTTTTTGAAACGTCACAAAGTAAAAAAGACTTTTTTGTCTCTCCTGTAACCAAGTACCATTTTTACTCCTAATAGTCTCTTCAATCTACTGTTTATCGAGGACACAAGGTCTTGTTAAAAAAACCGTAGCAATCCAAAGATTGTTCTTTTTTTTCTCGGTCGTAAACGACTATTGTATTCATCCCAACTATTTTGGGCACTTATTAGATTTGTATCATAGAGAATACCTTTTAGTTTTCGAGTCTTCCTGTACAATTCTTCTCCAACTGCATCGCTGATATTGGGAAGAACTAGAAAATCATTGTAGCTCTCGCCGGGACCCTAATCGAAATTTAAATCCGGGATATTTCATCTCCGGGCCTGGATGTCTCGAAATTCGGCGTTTTCCGGGTTTCTCTTGCGATCGAAAAATTTTCCAAGCTGGAGAACGCAAAACCCCTTCGACAAAAGACGGATTTCCACAACATTTTTCCTTTTACTTTGCTCGGATAAGATAAGGAAGGTCGCCAAATTGATTAATTTTTCGTTGGTTAGATACACATCCTTTTTATTGAGATTCAAACAAATCATTGTGTTCATATAAACATAAAATTACGTTTGTATACTTTATGTCGTGCTTCTTCAACTATTTTTGCTGTAGTGCCTATTTTTTAGTTTTGTCAGAGGTTATTGTTTTGAGTTTTGAGTAAAATCTCAAATGCTGGCACAAAATTCAAGACTAATACCAGCCTCGCTAATCACTAATATAATATAATTTCTGTCTGATATTCTAACTAAATTTATTACTTAAAGCATTTTAAGTACTCTTGATTATGAACAGCTAGAAAATACGGTGGCGGTATCTCTTCAAACTCCATTTTATAAACGATAAAACGGATAAAATTAGGAAAGAGATAAATTTGGAGGCTATAGGTTTTATTATTTGGATGAACGGCACCCCTAGGGCTACTTTTAACTACATCTAACATCCCCTTCGTATACTTAACTATAAAAATAGCTTTTTAGCGGTCCCCGAAGACATCGAAAAAGGTGTCCGGAGAGTGCCGAACATTCTACAGCTCTTTTATTTATATTAAAACGCTCTCGAAGAATGTCTTACGGCCCATTCGCGATCGCCTCGTTTACGTAAAGGTGGAAAAAGTTTTAATTTTTACGAGAATTTTATGCGAACCGAGTGCCCTACAAGCCTTTGTAATGTAGATTATGGTCAGATTTTTTGATACTTCTGTTTTTAGGGTTCCTTACCGTAGAAATTCCCTGAACACTCTGTTGCTATTTCATTGTTAGAGAGAGAATTAAAAAATTAATATTTTTTATATTTAAAGCATTTTAGATTTATTGATTTATTGATTTATTGATTTATTGATTTATTGATTTATTGATTTATTGATTTATTGATTTATTGATTTATTGATTTATTGATTTATTGATTTATTGATTTATTGATTTATTGATTTATTGATTTATTGATTTATTGATTTATTGATTTATCGATTTATCGATTTATCGATTTATTGATTTATTGATTTATTGATTTATTGATTTATTGATTTATTGATTTATTGATTTATTGATTTATTGATTTATTGATTTATTGATTTATTGATTTATTGATTTATTGATTTATTAATTTAATTGATTTATTGATTTATCGATTTATTGATTTATTGATTTATTGATTTATTGATTTATTGATTTATTGATTTATTGATTTATTGATTTATTGATTTATTGATTTATTGATTTATTGATTTATTGATTTATTGATTTATTGATTTATTGATTTATTGATTTATTGATTTATTGATTTATTGATTTATTGATTTATTGATTTATTGATTTATTGATTTATTGATTTATTGATTTATTGATTTATTGATTTATTGATTTATTGATTTATTGATTTATTGATTTATTGATTTATTGATTTATTGATTTATTGATTTATGATTTATTGATTTATTGATTTATTGATTTATTGATTTATTGATTTATTGATTTATTGATTTATTGATTTATTGATTTATTGATTTATTGATTTATTGATTTATTGATTTATTGATTTATCGATTTATGGATTTATTGGATTTTTGGATTTATCGATTTATCGATTTATCGATTTATCGATTTATCGATTTATCGATTTATCGATTTATCGATTTATCGATTTATCGATTTATTGATTTATCAAGCAAACTAAAATAAAAACTGGAATTTAATTTTCTTCTCGGTAATTTTAGCAAGACGATGAAAAATATGACGTCTAGGTCAATTTTAAAATTATAATTTAAGCGCTCGGGCTGATTTTCCCATTTAAATAAAGCAATGCGCCTTTTCTCTGTTTCAAAGAAGCCCTGAAGTTTTAACTTTTTAAGTAACTGTTCGTATTATTAACTTTTAGCTTAGTTATCTTCAGTTTTGGGATGGATGTAAATCAATGAACGAAATACATTTATTTATTGATTTAAAGATTTATCGATTAATATTTTTGTCGATTTATCCATATTTATATATTATGAATATCGATAAAGATTTCCCTGTTCACCTTGTTCCAATTAATCTTAAAGTGGTAAACTATCGAGAGCGTCGACGAATATCCGACGTAGCGGACGTATTTGTCGGTCAGAATCATCCGTCCCAGTCGCTTTATCGGATCTAATAAAACGTCAACCCAATTTGTCCGCCTTGTTTGCCATCCTGAAGTAATCAATCATCCGAGACTCGAAGGTTCTAGTCTAGGGGAAAGATAGCAAGAAAGGTGGAAGGACAAATCTAAGCCACTTCTCTGTATTAGAAAATAGCAAACTATCAGGAAAATGATTTATGCAAATGCCAATTTTAGACGGTTTAAATTTAATTATTCATTTGGTCAAGTATTTTTTATTCCATCAAAAACAGAATGTAAAAAATGCTAAGTCTCGCAACACAATTCTTTCACTGTAAAAAGTTGTGAGATCTCACATAAAACCAAGTCAGTTTATTTTATTTAGTCTCTCTTTAAGCACATAATTATAAAAAAATAATCTACCGTTTGGATTACAAAGTAAATCTAAACAGTGCCCTTAAAAATAAAGTTTTTTAATTAGCATAGAATATCATATCGTATAATTATTACAGAAATAAAGATGTCTTGATACTAACAACTTGTAACAAAATTGTTGAATAGGTGCTTAAAAAGAAACTAAATAAAATAAACTGACTTGGTTTTACATGAGATCTCAGAACTTTTTATAGTAGAAGTATTATTGTATTGCGAGACTTGGCATTTTTTATATTCAATATGTTTTTAATTAGATACATATATTTAAAAACGACATTTGCCAATTAAAAATGGTTTACCAAATTATTGATTAAAATGAGGGGACAGTCAAAAACGTGTTAGAAACAAACAAAAACAAAAAAAGGTTTTTTCAAAATAAAACCGTCATTTCTGTCCATCCATCAAAATCGTAAAATGCCTGCTAGATATTATTGTCAATTTTTGCATCTATAAAAAAGCGAAACAATACTTAAATTCTTTTACAGCCCTTTTACAGTCAACTTTTTTTCTAATAGCTATTTTTATTCGAGCCCTATCGAAAAAAAATGCACCAACAAGGCCCATTTTACATCTCTAGCCGACACACACACACAGCAAAAAATCTATATCCTATTGTTCATTTAGTTGTTAGCTCACTCGTTTTTTTTTGCACGTGCGCCTGTTTGTGAGCGCCTATGTTCTACCGCTCGTCGCGTACTCCATAGTTAAAAATTTGAAAAATGGCCAGGAATTGTGACTGAACGTCCCGATTTCTTTTTTATTCAGGTGAAGCGCTGTCCAATTGTGGGCCATGAACGGATCTGACACCATTTTTTCGACTCGTTGTGAGTATAATGTATAGCCCTATAATTAGACATTTTGCAGCGTTTTTTAACCCTTTTTTGAACGATTTGAAAAAAGCCTGAAATACGTAAAGCTGTTAAATATCATTGTTAAAAACAAAGCGTTCGTTTACAAGCACGTGGGGCCATTGAATGTAAAAAAATGCCACAGTGTAAATACAATTAATTTCACACTATTAGAATTTCACACTATAAAGGTTCATTCTCACTATACCTTTTTATTGTATTGACGCCATACGTAAGCTTTTTATTTAAAAATTTGTATCCTTTGAAAAAGGTAATAGAGATAATTAAGAGGTGAAAGAAATGTGGAAAAAGAGCTGGTACAAATGTAAGAATTTGACAACGATGTTTCCGATACGCTTCAGTCCGTCCGCCATTCCGTCAAAAAAATGTATGGAAGGAAAGGATATGGAACGGAAGGGAAACGGAACGGATAGTGTGCATTGCCCTATTCGTTTATATGATATAACATTTTATGTAAACGGAAGGGAAACGAAAGGTATATTGAGAATCAACCTTTATGCTTTTCCATATTTCCATACCGTTTTAGATAAAATAAAAAAAAACATGAAACTATAGGTGAATTCTTTCAGTCCTAAAAATCAAAATGCGTTTCTTTAGTAATATAATTTTGTTTTCATTCTTTGATAAATTGTTATTGATAAAATTTTAATTAAAGCCATATTTGTTGCTGTTCTAAATTGTTAAAGAAACACAAACTTTATTTAGATCAATGCTACGGAAAGGATGATAATAGTTATCGGAAAATGTGTTACTTTTAGAATAGCAAAAAATATGACAATCAAAATTCATAATAACCATCTATGAAAGAATGAAATCGAAATCGCCTTTTCATTTTTAGAACTTAAAAAAAACATATTTTCAACCATTCCAGAAAATTCAACCATATTTTCCTGTTTTTTTGTTATATTCTCTAAAACGATATGAAAATTTGGAAAAATATAAACGAGATTAACCGTTTTAGAACAAGCGAAATTTTTTATAAAAATGCATTTTTCTCAAAAAGTCAATAATAAAAAAGCTTTTCCTCTTGTAAGTACAATCCTTTGACATACTGTATACATTCCGTTTCCGTCCCACATCCGTTCCGCATAAAAATTGTATCCGTACTATAAAAATAAACCTTAATATAGAACTATAGAACTTTACTATAGAAACGTTACGGAAACGGAATGGATAGTTCCATGTCACTTCCGGGTCCGTTCCGTACGTTCCGTGCACGCTCCCTATCCGTTCCATATCCGACCCGTATCCGTTCCGTATCCGTTCCGTATCCGTTCCGTATCCGTTCCGTATCCGTTCCGTGTCCGTTCCGTGTCCGTTCCGTGTCCGTTCCGTGTCCGTTCCGTATACGTTCCGTACCCGTTTCGTATCCGTTCCGTATCCGTTCCGTATCCGTTCCGTGTCCGTTCCGTGTCCGTTCCGTGTCCGTTCCGTGTCCGTTCCGTGTCCGTTCCGTATACGTTCCGTACCCGTTTCGTATCCGTTCCGTATCCGTTCCGTGTCCGTTCCGTGTCCGTTCCGTATACGTTCCATACCCGTTTCGTATCCGTTCCGTGTCCGTTCCGTATCCGTTCCGTATCCGTTCCGTATCCGTTCCGTATCCGTTCCGTATCCGTTCCGTATCCGTTCCGTGTCCGTTCCGTGTCCGTTCCGTGTCCGTTCCGTATCCGTTCCGTATCCGTTCCGTATCCGTTCCGTGTCCGTTCCGTGTCCGTTCCGTATACGTTCCATACCCGTTCCGTGTCCGTTTCGTATCCGTTCCGTATCCGTTCCGTGTCCGTTCCGTGTCCGTTCCGTATCCGTTCCGTGTCCGTTCCGTGTCCGTTCCGTATACGTTCCGTGCCCGTTCCGTATCCGTTCCGTATCCGTTCCGTGTCCGTTCCGTGTCCGTTCCGTGTCCGTTCCGTATCCGTTCCGTGTCCGTTCCGTACCCGTTCCGTTTCCGTTTCGTTTCCGTTTCGTTTCCGATCCGTGTTTGTTCCGTACCCGTTCCGTCTCCATATCCATAAAACTTTAATATAGATCTATGGAACTTTACTATACAAACGGTACGGAAACGGAACGGATAGTTAATGTAGTAAAATTGTTAATCCCGCTTAAACGTTTCTAATTTCCATACCGTTTTAGAGAAAACTAAGAAAAACATGAAAATATCGTTGAATTTTGAGTCCTAAAAACGAAAACGCATTTCTATGGTAATATTACTTCGTTTTCATCCTTCGATTGTTATTCATAAAATTTTAATTAACGTAATATTTGTTGCTATTCTAAATTGTTAAAGAAACACAAACTTTATTTAGATCAATGCTACGGAAAGGATGATAATAGTTATCGGAAAATGTATTACTTTTACAATAGCAGAAAATATGACAATCAAAATTAATAATAACCATCTATGAAAGAATGAAATCGAAATCGCCTTACCATAACAATTTATCAAAGAATGAAAACGAAATTATATTACCATAGAAACGCGTTTTTGATTTTTAGGACTTTTTTTTAGAAAAAAATTCAACTATATTTTCAAGCTATTTTTTTATTATATCTAAAACGGTATGGAAATTTGTAAAAGCATAAAGGTTGATTCCCACTATACCTTCTGACGTTTTTTCTCTCAATACGTTTTAGACAATATGGAATGGATATGGTATGGATATGGAATGGAAACGGATGGTATAGTGAGAATCAATTTTTATGGTGTGAATACAAGTAATTTATACGGAAAAATATCCTTTCCGCATCCGTTCCGTCAACGTATCTGTTCCGTATTTGTTCCGACAACGTTCCGTATCCGTTCCGTCAACGATCTGTATCCGTTCCGACAATCTTCCGTAACCGTTCTGTATACGTTCCGTGTACCTTCCGGATTTAATTTTTCTTCCTTCCGAAAAATAGAAATGTAATAAATACCTCCCCGCATGACAAAATAGGCGATTTGTATTCGCAAACGCATCACCCCTCAATGAATATTTAAGATGAGTCACCATCATCAGGCCGAAACTATGGCCGGGCTCGTGACCAATAACAATCAATTCGGCTAAAGCCATGGAACAATTGCCAGAGGGGTAAATAAATTGGTTAACTTGCCTCCCCTACAAAGCGAATGACGAATTAGTATTAGGAATAAACTTCCTTTAAAATGCACAAAGGCCATTTTCTACTTTTAATCAAAAATTAACACAAAAATTTAAGTTTTACGTAGAGCATGTTTTTGAGAAACTCCATAAACTACACGAAATGGGACACCCTATACACTAAGGTTCGTCGATTTAAACCCATTATTTTTGGCGATGTTTTCAATAATAGCATTTAAAGATAAAATAATCTTTTTTACGTCGTATCTGTCTGTCAGTTATGTTACGCTCGTCTAACAAAATATCCAGGAGAATATTTCGAGCGAGGAAAATAGGAAAATTTCGGTGAAAATCCCAAAGTAGGAGCGAAACTTGCAATTTCTCTCTGGAAATTGGTTCGGACTCTGCTGATCCCCGTATACCTCCTGGAAATTTCGTTATTACCGTATTTTTGCCAGGAAACTGAGATAATTGCTTGTTGTTCCAGGACTAATACTGTTTTCATTGATTATTAGGAGCTCTATCAGGGTCTGGAAAACTTCTGGGAAATAGAATAGATCTCTAGAGAGAAAAGGAAGTATATTTTCCATCGATATGTGGATTCTGTTGTTTAACGCTAGATTTTTGTTTTAGTTTGAAATTCTGCATGGAGTTTTAGTTAACGACCTAACTCCGACAAAAGAAACACTAATTAATTTTCTGCTGTGTACTAGAAATCACACTTTTTTCTGTAAAAATTCTTCTAGCACCCTATTTGACTCTTCTATGACGATTTATTGATTTATTGATTTATTGATTTATTGATATATTGATATATTGATTTATTGATATATTGATATATTGATTTATTGATATATTGATATATTGATTTATTGATTTATTGATTTATTGATTTATTGATTTATTGATTTATTGATTTATTGATTTATTGATTTATTGATTTATTGATTTATTGATTTATTGATTTATTGATTTATTGATTTATTGATTTATTGATTTATTGATTTATTGATTTATTGATTTATTGATTTATTGATTTATTGATTTATTGATTTATTGATTTATTGATTTATTGATTTATTGATTTATTGATTTATTGATTTATTGATTTATTGATTTATTGATTTATTGATTTATTGATTTATTGATTTATTGATTTATTGATTTATTGATTTATTGATTTATTGATTTATTGATTTATTGATTTATTGATTTATTGATTTATTGATTTATTGATTTATTGATTTATTGATTTATTGATTTATTGATTTATTGATTTATTGATTTATTGATTTATTGATTTATTGATTTATTGATTTATTGATTTATTGATTTATTGATTTATTGATTTATTGATTTATTGATTTATTGATTTATTGATTTATTGATTTATTGATTTATTGATTTATTGATTTATTGATTTATTGATTTATTGATTTATTGATTTATTGATTTATTGATTTATTGATTTATTGATTTATTGATTTATTGATTTATTGATTTATTGATTTATTGATTTATTGATTTATTGATTTATTGATTTATTGATTTATTGATTTATTGATTTATTGATTTATTGATTTATTGATTTATTGATTTATTGATTTATTGATTTATTGATTTATTGATTTATTGATTTATTGATTTATTGATTTATTGATTTATTGATTTATTGATTTATTGATTTATTGATTTATTGATTTATTGATTTATTGATTTATTGATTTATTGATTTATTGATTTATTGATTTATTGATTTATTGATTTATTGATTTATTGATTTATTGATTTATTGATTTATTGATTTATTGATTTATTGATTTATTGATTTATTGATTTATTGATTTATTGATTTATTGATTTATTGATTTATTGATTTATTGATTTATTGATTAATTGATTTATTGATTTATTGATTTATTGATTTATTGATTTATTGATTTATTGATTTATTGATTTATTGATTTATTGATTTATTGATTTATTGATTTATTGATTTATTGATTTATTGATTTATTGATTTATTGATTTATTGATTTATTGATTTATTGATTTATTGATTTATTGATTTATTGATTTATCGATTTATCGATTTATCGATTTATCGATTTATCGATTTATCGATTTATCGATTTATCGATTTATCGATTTATCGATTTATCGATTTATCGATTTATCGATTTATCGATTTATCGATTTATCGATTTATATATAGAAAAACTAATTAATTTTCTGATGTGTACTAGAAATCGCACTATTTTCTGTATCGTATTGCACGCTAGCTTTAAAGCAATTAATTTTTCTCATAGTCAGCTGAATTCTAGCGATACTTCTCAGCTAAAAATTCTGCGAGCACCCAATTTGACTCTTCTATGTGACTCTTTTCTGGCAACATCGATGGCGGAAGTAAAATATTAAATTTTCATAAGCAGCTTCCATGGAAAATGACATTTATTTTTTTTATTCTCGAAAAGCTAAAGGAATTTTCATAAGCGAAGAGACTTTGGTAGCTCGCTGGAATAAGTGTTCGCTAAAACCTTGTTCGCAGTCTGATCTAATAAAAAAAACACAGTTCATATTAAAGGAAAATATGATCGTGAAATATTTTAAAATATTAAAGTGTGTTGAAAAATCTACGTGCAAGTTTTTTTCATATATTTTTAATATATGCGAAGAATAGTTTGGAGCACATCTATATATACAGGGTGAATCTTATATAAGTGCATAAAGTCTTTATTTCGTCTATGAAATTTGACAATGTCTCTTTTATCAAAATATCAAAATAGCAAAATAAAACACTAAATTACCACAATGCACCAAAACACTTTATAGAATCCTCAGCCCAGATTAAAAGTTATTAAACAAATAATTTGTTAATAACCTTTTTCACTAAATAATTACAATTATTTGTCTGAAATGATCATATACAAATCCTATCGTAATAAAATCAGTTTCAAAATGATTTTAGCACGAATCGTTTTATTCTCAATAATATTTCGATAGACTCCAGTCGGAATCTAACCAAACTGCACATAGAGACGACCTAATTCAATTCTGTCTACTTCGCCTAGCGTCACGAAAATTGACCTCAAACATTCGCGTTTGCAGTTGATTATCTTACCCACGTAGGGGAGACTTGAATAGGGAAGTAAATTTGGGGTAAGGCGGAGACAGTTGGGGGTTAGTTGGGAACCTTTTCGGGAGGATATCGGGAGTTGATAGAAAGTCGTTTTGGCTCAGTGCAAATGGAGCAAAACCGTCGGACAAGAGTTTAATTTAGTGTAAAGACTGCGGTTCGATTTTATTACATTGTTTCCAAGTTCGGTACGACCTAGCGGTGACGCTACTGACAGTTACAAACTCACAATTAATCCAGTCGAGTAAAAACTGGATTTTCTAGTGGTTGTTTTTGCCCCCTGTAGCATGTAAACTTTACTGACTTAATGTCTTTATTTCTTTTTTGATTAACACAACGTTTCGGTCAGATGAATCACAGACCGTTATCAAGTGTAGAGTAATCTACTTCCTGAAACTACTGAGTTTTATACTACAGACAAGATTCAGAACCAGAAAGAACTTCGCTGCCTCTTAGGAGAGTGATGGAACTTTTGAGGTGCAGTCGGCAAAATACTTACTTTCAACTTAAAGATAAGTTTCATGCTCAAAATGACGGTTTACCGATGGGTTCCTCGCTCTCTCCAGTACTAAATAATATACAGGGTGGTCCGAACTGTATTCCGGAAACTTTGGCAGCATATTCGGCAGATAAAAATAAGTAAAAATGTATGTCCTAAAATGCTTAGCTTCTGAGATACAGGGTGTAGAAGTTTCATTTTTATTTCGATTTTTTCCAAATAATTTCTAAAGTAACATAAATATTCGGAGGAAAATTAGCGTCTAGCAGTTTTTTGACGTGGTAAATTTAATTCTGATGTCAATATGACTCCTATATGTAGGGGAACGCCACCTATATGTGTTTTAAATGTTTTGAAGAGAATAACTTTTCGTCCGTACCTGTTTAAAACTACTAAATGTAAAATTTACATTCCCGTGATTTTTTACGTAAAAAATGTCTCTTGGTAAAAATCACTTCAAGTAACCGTTCTCAAGATATTTAGAATGGAAATAGTGAATACATGTTATTATTGTTAATTTTTAGTTATTTGACTGAAATAACATATTTTAACATACTTTAATTAAAAACTGAAATAATTTAGATGATATATTACTGCAATAATTAATAATGAAAAAACAGACGATTTTCTCTATTAAAATAAACTGCGAGGCCCTTTTAAAATAATAATCGTTAATTACGGTTCTAAATTAATTCGTTAGCGCGTAACAACGTCGCTCGTAAATTTGAATAAAACGGAAAACGAAATAGAAAAAATCTCGGCTTTTAATATGTCCGTATGTTACGGCCAATTTTGAATAAATTGAAAAGAAATCCGTTTGATATATGCGCAAATATAACGTAAAATATATAAATATACGTTATTTTCGAAGGCATTAATTTAATTTGCATGAAATTTTATCTAAATTACACATGCACGAACATCTAAAAGAACAAACATTTATTTTATTCCGTATAATTACAAACCTTTGCCTTTTTTAGGGACTAGTTTTAAGCAAATTAATAAAAATAGTCTTAATACTAAAAATTATTTTATCCAACAGCCACTACTTACTTATACAGATATTACTCACATGTATAAATGCATATAAAATAAATAATAATACACGCGTGAGTTTTTGAAGTTTTAACACACTAGTGTGCTATAACTTCAAAGCCACACCATTTTATAGAAATTATTAAGCTTTATTCATAAATTACTAATTCAATTATTTATTTAAATTAACAATAACATTAAATGAAAATATTTTTTTTTGTAGATTCAGAAATTGTAAAATCTTGTATGCCTCCAGAGATGCTGTCCCTCCACTGCTTGAAATAGGCTCTGTCATTACAACGGCTCGTTCTGGAACACCTATACCACCTTGAATCTTTTTCGCAATCTCTATTTTCTTGTTGATGGACTCTTCGATATATCCTTCCGCAACCGTTGCAGATCACCATCGTCCGGGTCTTTTTAACGTTGTCATGTTCACTCCTGCATTTGCCAGTAACGTAGCGGATGATCTTCTCATACAATTGCCAGTGTATTGCTTGTTGTAGCCCAAGTACTTGCGGAAGATCTTCCTGAAACATTTTTCTTTAAAATCTGACTTGCCGGTTGATAATTCACCATTTTATCGTTAAAAAATCGCGATTTGTCTAAATAACGTCTTAATGTCATTGCTATTTATTATTTACAAAAATACAAAACGCACATCTATATTGCAGATGTTATTTTTTAAACTAAAAAATTGCAAAAATTGGAAATCTTACAATCGTACTTCTGAAGTCGAAGTAATAATACTACCGCTAAAAATATTTGCAGCTATTTAAGACACACCCTGTATAATCTACAATTTATTATCGTTAGCTCTAAAGACAATAAGCTGTGTTGTATCCTAATCTACTAGAATTTATTAAATACACATCGGGGGTTTATAAAAGCCATCGGATTATGCAAAGATTAAATTTTGTATTTGTCTTGTTTCAGCCGCTTATATATCGGCAATCCGTTGGATAACTTCGTTAAGTATATGAAGTGGATGGCAAAATTGCGAAAGCTTAAGATATCATCCTTATAAATTCGAAATTAAATTTCTTTAATACCCCATATTGATATTTTAGTCATATTGAAATGATTATAAGAACTTTCGAGATAGTTATTAAAACAAGAATAGCTCGAAGAACTAATATGAAAACTTCAAGCATGTCAAACATAATATGAACAGATAAAGAGAGGTATGCTTGGAAATACAATTAAGTGGCAACTGTATGATAAAAAAAAAACGGCATCAAAGAATGGGAATGATAATTATGGCTACTTGTAAATGAGAGACCCTGTAAAACACCACGAAAATAATACACCCTGTACATATCTCATATTTTCTTATAAATTCATTCAAAACTGTTTAGACTGCAAATGCTTTTTTTGTTAATAACGGTTCAGGAATAGACGATCGTGTTTCTGTATAGTAAATCTGGAGGAATCTGTTTCTAAAAGACATTTTACGACTTTTAAAAATAGATATAGGGCTGTTTCTGGTATATTAGAGACGTCGAAGCGCGGCATATATCTTTTTAAGCACTGTTTTAGGGATATAGTTTATGAGATTTTGTCGACAGAAGACGAAAATTTTATCCCAGTGGCGTGAACCGTATTTTTATCTCATAATTTTATAGATTTTAATATTAATTTTGAATTATTAATAGAATTATTTAGCAGAAAATTAAAATTATCTTGTTTTATAAGACATTTCGCAATTATTTTCGAAAATAAATACAGGTATTAGAATTAAAATTGCATTATCCTGATTCTACTGTTAAACACTCTAATTTTGAGCTTAATATCTGTGAAATATGCACATCGTTTGGTGGAAAATGCAGTGCTTAGTGCCTAAATTCAAACAGAGGTGTGATTACGAGAAGCAATAACATTTAATGGTTATTTGGTCTTTATGGTTTCTACTCATTTGAGTTTTGATTCGATAAAACCATTGTAAATTCATTAGGGAGATAATAAAAATAGCAACGCTAGAAATAGAAACATCCTTACTCCAAAATTATCAAAACTTTGTATCCTTAAGTTTAACATTTTAAAAAAATAGGAAAAAATAAACGTATTTTCATTTTTTATCTCACCAATTTTTATAAAACTACTAGCAAACCAAAAATGTCCCGAACAAAAAAATATCAGCCCCTTTCAGCATTATAAGTACCAAGTTATTAACAAGTACCTACTTCTCTCTACCTACTGCACGTTATTCAAAATTACCTGAACACTTAGAAATGGCCTTTCTTTGCGGCTTGAGCCGCCATCTTTAGAACCAGTTCCATCGGTCCCCCCTTTACCCCGCCCGCGGCACGCCAATGCACCGTCGAGCACATGGCCCGCGTGCTGTAATCAAAATGTCACGAGCGCCGGTGCCGGATCGTGTCGGAAATCGTAAAATCTAAGGATTTTTTGAATGTAACATGTAAATAATGGTATTTCACTTATGAAAATTAATACTTATTAAACTTAATTTGTTAATTTTTGTTTTAAAAGTCATTTTTGGAAGTTTAAAAATGAAGATTTTTGTTTTTTCTTGGCCAGTTTATGTTTGGAAATATAGAAAATATATTTGCTATCAAATATGTCTTTTTAACTGCTTATTTTGGGATATAGTTTATCAGGTTGTGTCAACAGAGAGGAAGATTTTAATACAGTGGCAGTGGTCTAGTATTGATTTTTTAATATATGCAACATCAAAGTGATATACAGGGTGTTTCAAAAAACATGTGCCATCTCTGGTGAGGATATTCCTCATAAATAAGTTTTATTTTTCACATCAACATAGGTCCGAATCTGCTTTGTTTCGTAGATACAGGGTGTTAAAGTTTCAATAATCTTTCAATTTTTTATAATTTGCTTCCAAGTACTTTTAGTGATTTGAATGAAATTTTGAAGGTAAAAGTTACTATAAGTGCGACATACTTTAATGCTAACGAAGCGGTCGACAGATTGGCACACGAGAGATGGTACATGTTTTTTTGAAACACCCTGTAAATCAGTATAATTCATATACCATGTTTTTTTTAAATAAATATTATTATATTTGATTCTATGTTGATATGAAATGCTCTGGTCTTGCTACAAAAAACTGGACATCTTGTATAAAAAATATAAGTTTTTTATCTGGGTATTCAGAGTTGTATTACTTTTCTGTAATTGTATGTATACAAAAGTGTATTTAACGTTTTTAAATAAGCTTCAAACTGATAGACGCTGCCGTATAAAAATTGAAAAAGCAATCTTTCCCAGATTTAATACGATTTGCATCAGTACCAGATAGGTTCATTGACCATACGTGCCTATCGAATGCATTGGAATACCTATCTCCAATTACTAGACAGACATTCCGCGGACGTTCCTAGGGAAAACAGCTGGCAACCTCGCACCAGCGATGTAGAAACCTGAATGTAATAAACAGGAGAGAAGGTTCAGTTCGGAGAGAAGGTTAAACGGTACGACCAGCCGAGACAGTACCGATTATTTAAACGATATTTCGAATAGTTTCGTGTTTTTTTCGCGAAAATCTCACTAAAAATCAACGCGACGAATGTGACGAAAGTTTAGCGAAAAAAAAGTGTTTTACGAATATAAATCTCAGTGTTTGTGAGTGTATGTTTATCTTTTTACAGTGCATTTTGGATACAGTGCCACCTCTAAACCTATTGGATTGGATACATTTGAATTTGGATTCGTTATTTTGAAAGGTAACGTTAGTACACGACGTTTCTTTTGTTTATTCGTCGTCATCTTCAAGGTTTCCTTTCCCATCTTCCGAAAGATTTGTTTACTGTTTTACGCTGTTGCCAAGATGCCGTTTTGGTGCCTTTCTTTTTAACGTAAAAATAAAATACAGGGTGGTCCGAACTGAATTCCGGAAACTTCGGCAGCATATTCTGCAGATAAAAATAACTAAAAAAGTTCGAAGTTTCGAAGATACAGGGTGTAGAAGTTTCATTTTTATTTCGATTTTCTCCAAATAATTTCTGAAATAACGTCAATATTTGGATGAAAATTGGAGTCTGGAAATTTTTTAACATGAGAAATTTGATTTTGATGTCAAAATGCCTCTTTACAAGTAGGAGTCATTATTGACGTCAAAAATTTCTCATGTCAAAAAACTCACAGATACCAATTTTCATCCAAATATTGACGTTACTTCAAAAATTATTTGGAAAAAATTGAAATAAAAAGGAAACTTGTACACCCTGCATCTCCGAAACTAAGCATTTTAGGATATACATTTATACGAACTTTTCTACTTATTTTTATCTGCAGAATATGCTGCTACAGTTTCCGGACTACAGTTCGGACAACCCTGTATATCGCCTTGACTAATAGTCCAAAATAATTTTTTTATTGTTTCTTGACCTATTTAAGCTATATTTCATCATGTAGTAGTAGATTTTCTATGTTAAAAATTTAAATATTGCCTTTTTTGGTATAGAACATATTATACTTTTAGAAAGCCCATAACAAAGCAAATGAAACAAAAAATAGTATACAGCGTATCCCATTTAAAAAAAAAACATAAATATGGGTTACATTTCAAAAATCACAGCTCCCAGCGAAAATCTAGTTACACCACTGTATTCTACGTGGTGAAAACTGTATGGGACTCAATTTTCACGTTTTCGATAAGTTATAAGTTAACCGAGATACGAAAGAGGTCAAAAAATGCAAGTACCTAGTAGATTTTTTATGTAAGTATAGGAAGAATAATATTGCTAAGTCTGACAACGCTGCGTTTTTGAATAAAATTTCTCAGAAGGAAGGTGTAGTTTTTGAAGGATTTCGTAAAGTGGAATTTTATGAATTTCTTTAATCTTGTATAAATAAGTATCTACTATATTATATGATTAGATTGAAGGATTGGCGCTACACTATAGATAAGTTAAGTATGTAGTAATAATATTACAAATAATTCTAAAAATAAAAAAAAGATCCACAAAATTCCCATTAATTTTGCTAGAGCTTAAACTATATTTTTTTTAAAAACAATTCTTGTATTGCGAATTTTTTAACACTGATCACAACAACCTTCTAAGTTATTTGCTAAATTTCATTTAAAAACAATAAACAATCACGAGAACATTGACGAAAAACTTGGATTTTTCGAATTTCCTTCCCCTAAAGGGGATTAGGATTAGAGAATATCCAAGTCAATCAAACCAATTCATCTTGTGTGAGAAGGGACACCAGCGTTGCCAACTCAGCGGTTTTCCCAGAAGAACTAGCGTTTTTTTAGCGATTTAAATTTTTCAGTAACAAATAAGCACAAAAATATATCTCTTCTAAAAACTAAAAATGTATATTTTTCGAGAGTCCTACTTTTTCTGTTTAGTTTCTATTGAAAGCACACCGATTATTTTCATCATCAAGATGATTTTTTGAACAGTTCCAACGCAATAAACAAGAAATCTAAAGTCAATATACACAATCCCCGGTATATCTGCACTTACTCTGTCTATTTTCCCGTGCTTTGCAAGTATTTCGTTTATTTTCTTTTGATTTTAACACTGAACAGATCCTGTATGAGTTTTTAACATCGACGTGGGTTTGCGAAAATTTCGCAAGAAAAAGGATGTCTCAACAAAAAAGGAAAAATAAATAAATGTCTATCGAGGAAAATATCCTTCGTTGGAAACGTAACTATAATAATTTATATCATTTTTTTAATCCTATAAAAATAATGTCTAAAAATAGATGAAAAACAAATATCTGATAATTTTATGTGGTTGAAGTATATAAAAAATTATAAAAATAAAATATAAGTTTGTTTTTCTGTCCCCAGGTTTCTGTTTTATAAAAGCCCCAGTTCACAAGAAAACCCATCTCAAGTATTTTTTTAGAACATTTAATATATCCTTTTTTCTTGTTCTATATCTACCGAAGCCTTGATGACGAGTTAGTACTCAAAAACGGGCAACACAATCAACAATCTACAAACCAAAAAGCTGTTTCTAATAAAAATATTTTAATAATAATAATTAGTAAAGTATTTTTGTCTGGATCAAAGCCTTTATTTGCGTACTACATGTTTCCGTACCATCCATATTCAATTAGACCCAATAACTGGCATTCCGCCGCATCCAAAATACACGGCAGCGCCCCCTTTTAATTAATTATCATTACTAAATAGTCGTATCCAAAGGCCGGCGCTTATTGGTCGGGGTGATAATTTGATTTATTGACACGGCAATAAAATCAAAATTACACACGCTGCAAACGGACATCGTCGTGCGATTTTGATTCGGGCAACTGTCTAGAAACGGGCATCCTAAGATGAAAAATATCGATATCGAGAAGGTCAATGCGAAATAGGCGTATCGATATTTCGAAATATCGATAGTTTCGAACGTCCCTATCTATTCGACACGGCCGACTGATATTTTATTAGTTCGTACAGATTGTGCACGTTATGAATTATTAACAAAACAGACATCGATTGATTGGATTCGAATGAAAGCAGCTAAATGACGACAGAGAGTTGCTTCCGAGAGTTTAAAAAATGTTATGATACGTGATAAGTGTGATTAAGTAGGTTTTCGCAAGCTTGGGTTTTATTTAAAAGTTCTAAAACTATTTACACATTTGAATATTTTCATTCTAAAGAATTAAATTCAGTAAAATTTGAAATGTTATTTTTAGAAAAATATGTAAAGTTGTTCTTAAAAAATAATAAACAACTAAATAAAACGCTGATTTAATAATTAGTAACCCTTGCAAACATATTTTTTCCAATTAACCGCTCCTCTTAGTTAATCAATGAGTCTGAATTTATTTGCATAAATAAAATTTGTTTTTCAAATCGGAGCTCTCGAGGGAGTTATTCAACTTTCCACATTTTTTAAAAGTGATTCTTAATTTTTTTTGGGGGGCCGGCTAAAAATAAGCGTGACCATGAATTAAAGCAGATGTTATCAAATTTTCATTACAAAATGATTTTCTTTCCTCTTTCCTGATACTTATCATAGAATAAGATTCCTGAAATTAACATTTTTTTCTGTTTTTAAGAGTTCCGTATCTCAAAAGGAATTTTTTTCAATTTTTTTTATCCCTAAATTTGATAAAATCAAAGTAACTACATCTAAAATAGTGCTACACCAAGAATTTCGCCATGTATGACTACCTTCTTTATATTTGAACAACTAATCTTAGTAACAGCCATTAAAAACTTTTTCTCGCCATATTGTCATGATTTGTATTTGTAATGAGTAATGTAATTGTTTCATTCATCTTTCAAGACTCCAAAAAGCTTATTCATAGCATTCGTGTTTGAAATAAACACCTATTACTGTTAAGTGTTATTTATTCAATGCGCCCATAACTTTTATCTATTTACCTGGGTTCCCAGAATATGCAGTGGGGTTATTATAGTTATATTACCCTCTCGCCAGAGCTTAGAAAAAGACTTGCTTGATATTAAAAGCCTTTTGTGCTTTACGATGTTATTCTACCAAGAAAATTACGCGTTATACAGCTGCTTGTTTGCCATTTTACATCGCTAGAAAATGTAGCTGAATATTATTACTACAGTGTGTCCCCGCCGGATTGCCTTTATAAGAGAAAAATATTTTTTATTATTGACATTTTGAGAAAAATGCATTCTTCCTAAAAATTTTTGCTTGTTCTAAAATGGTTAATCTCGAAAATTTTTTGTGAATATTAGATATACATGTAAGATTATAGGAAAGTGTTTTTTATCCAAAATGCCCGGCTCATTTTTTCCACAGGATGTTTTGAATTTATTGCAAAAACATAGTTTTGATTTATCCCGGTATAAATCCACCTAACCGAAGAATATAAGCCATTAAAATATTAAAAAATAATGGCAACAAAATTATCTACAAACTGATACCATAATCATAAAAATTATTTTATTATTAGATTATTGGATTACAAATTCAAAAGTGATAAAACATCAAACTTAGTCAAAATTTTAGGGAGGCGGAATTTTGTGCCGGGAAGTACATTTATTATTAATAAAAAACTAATTGTTTATTGTTTTAGTTAAAATATAGGTCAAAATTTGATTCGACAAAAATCGTTTGATATAAACACATTTTTTATCGCTACTCCAGACTCCTAAATAATACATCAGAGCTTATGAAATGTGATATCAAGTGATATCCATATACATTCAAGAGATATGAGATTTTGAAATACGATATATTATACAAATATGAATTAACAACAGTTCATTTTGACGACTTATGTATATTGTTTGCGTCAGAAAAATTCAGTACTTGTTTAAACTTGTTTTTGTAGAAATAATGAACAATATTGTCTTTTATTTCTGTTTTTAATATGTAGGTAAATGGAGTTATGGAAACTTTCCGACTCAGTTGCTTTCTTTTTTTTCAAAGAACAAACATTTTTTTTCGTAAACGGTCTGTTTGAAAAAGATGAACGGATAAAACGTAATAAAACAACTGTAGCGTAAAGTGTGCCGCTCCTTGTAATTGAATAAAAGCTCTGCTCTCAGATTTTTTAAGCGATTATTTCCGCTGTTATAGTTTATTAGGGTACGTAAAATCCAAGTGTTTTTTTTCTTCTCTTCATGGCTCTTAAAATAGAACTCCCACAAGGCTGCGAGTTATTGGTAACTTCAGTAGAAACTCTTGTTTGATCACAAAAGAAAACAAATATTTTTTATATCAAAGGCTTAAAAAAATTGTTAAAGTTACAGAAGTACCTAAACATTTTAAAAAAGCAAAAAATCAAACAGCAATCACAATCTATCAAAGAAAACGACATTATATTACCATAAAAACGCGTTTCGATTTCTAGGTCTTGAAAAAAATTAAATTATATTTTTATTTTTTTTTAATTTTCCCTGAAACTGGGTTAACCATTATAGAACAAGCAAAAATTTTTGTGAAGAATTTGTTTTTCTCAAAATGGCAATAAGAAAAAAGGTTTTCCTGTTGTAAAGACAATCCGGGGACATACTGTATATTTACTATTTTTTCCGAGCGACCAGAGAAAAATCAGTAAAAATCCACAGTTTTTTTGATTACATATATTTTGATATACCTAAATAACTAAAAGGCATAGAAAATTAAAATAGTTATACCTCCAAAAATTTTATCATAAAATAAATATTTAATTTCACTATCCATACTCGTATACCAAATATGTAAAGCTCTATAGCACGCTTAATTTTGATAATGAATGGCAACATCTATACAAAAAACATTCATTCTTTATTACCTGTTAATAAAGTCGAGGTCAAAACAGCCATAGATTTTAACTTCTTTGTTTATTGTCACCTATCCATGACTGATTTGAACCGAAAGTACTATAACAAACATTCTAAAAATAAATATTCGGTAATATACACTCCTACACCATCACGAAAGGGTTTTACACCATTTTTAGGTCATCGTTTTTCATTTTTACCTTTGCTGTTTGATAGTTTTTAGTCTCATTTGTGCAGATATTTAAACAGTATGTTATACATTAAGAAGATAACTTATTTTTTAACGCTTTTCTATGGTTAAAATGAGTTAATCTCCTCTGTCCTTATCTAGACATAATCCTCAAGTAATTTTCTTATCATGTTATAACCAAGCCTTTTAAGGGGAAAAACAAATACTATATCGATAAAAAATAAACTGAGTCCAAGAATTTACACATATATCTAGGTGTAAATCGATTTATCTGATTTACAGGCTTCAGAGAACTGGAATCATTTTAAAGAATAGGGTTTTAATCAATAGATTAATTTATAAATAATATATGTACAGTATGTCCCCGGATTGTCTTTACAAGAGGAAAAACTTTTTTTTTCCATAGCAACTGTTAAAATTGCCTTATATCTATCAAAAATAGTAGATAAAATAGTACTTTGACCGCAAGGGTAGATTAAATGATACTTTAACAGCGAGGATAGGTTAAAAACTATTTCTTCTCGCACGTTTTTTAATTGCTTCCATTTTTGAAAATTTTTCTATTCCTTTTCATAAGTTATTCGGGATTTAAATGGAAGTAGTTTGCATATGGCGTTTGTCGCCTCAGCCTGACTATCTGTTGGTAATTTACTTATTTCGTTTTGAGTCATTTCTGGCTCTAATTCAATCAGCAATCGACACGAAAGAGAATTAAAAAATATTGGCTCAAAATTGACGACTAAAGAGACAGCTTTAATTATTTGACAAATTACATAGAATCCAACGCTAACCCAGCACAATATTTTTTCTACTCATAATAAATTCCTTGAAATAATAATTTCTGAATATTTTTTAAAACGTAACTCGCTATGGAAAAAATATTGTTTTATACACGACGATAAAATTGCATTATCGTCTCCCGAAATTAATTCAATCTTTTCGATCGACGATAAAATACCATTTTATCGTTTTGTATAAAAAATAACTATTATTATTGACATTTTGAGAAAAATGCATTCTTCATAAAAAAATTTGTTTGTTCTAAAATGGATAATACCGTTTATACCTTTCCAAATTTCCATACCGTTTTAAAGAAAACTATATAAGAGATTAAAAGATCTTCCTAAAAATTTTCAACTATAAAATATAGCCACAGATATAGCAAAATCGAAATTATAACACAATTTTATTTATATCTATTTCAGATAATTGCACAAGTACTTGTAACAGTAGTGGGGTTTCTTTCTTGCACATTTCTATGCATTCGAGTTTATTGATTCTGATTTATCTTGAAGGAAGATAAGACACATAAAGTCTATATTTAGTTTACAATCGCATGGCAGAGCAAATAAAAGTTGAGCGTCGATTTAACCTCTCGGTGTCAGGGACACAAGCAGCAGGAATAAAACTCAACGGCTCTTCTAAATTAAGTAGTTAACGTTCATAACAGCTTCTGCTGACGCTTGTGCATTTCAGAAAGGATATTTTTTAATTACCGATGTTTTAATAATAACTTACATAGTAACAGTTTATAATTTCCACCCGACAATAATAATTGTACACGCAGCGTTCTAAGAAATGCTTTATATAAATGCGGAACGTTTAAAAAACCTCTGACAAATAATATAAATAAACAAACTATGCAGTAGAAAAATAATGCAATGAATGTATTACAAAGCAGATATAAAGAATAAAAATGCTATTTGAGCCTAATACAACGTAATCATTTAGCGCGAACCACCTGTATAAGAAAAAATAAAAATTCTGAAAAAATAATTTTTTTAGTTTTTTTTCTCTGAGCCTAAATACCGTATGATCGAATAAAAACGGCGTCAGCGATGGCTATGAAATGAAGATCGCTGTCATTTTATATGTAAAATTATATGGGAAATGTCATCGATCGTCATTTCCAAGCCAACTGGCCGCCACTTTTTTTCGATCATACGGTATTACTTTAGTCGTTTCAAGTTTTTTTTATTAAAGAGGTTGAATATCACTAACGATCATTAATTAAATAAAAAAAAGAACTCCAAAAAGAACATTTTGGCATTCCAGACGATTATGAACCAAAAAAAAACCTTTTGGTTAAATCGAGACGAAAGCATTAAAAAGAAAAAAAGAAAAAAGCTTTTACAACAGTAGGTAGAGGTGTACGAACAACAGAAAAACCTCGACTTAACTTCTACGCTTTTAAACCTGACGAAATAATAAAGACCAGAGGTCAGCTGGTTGGTCGGTGTGATTGCCCGAAAGAGTGGACCACGCAAACCCGAGAGGCAAGCTTGGAAAGTTAGTATTTTGGTTTGGAGAAAAGTTTGCTACTTGCAGTACATTTTTTTTAATCTCAGTTTTTATTTATAATGAGCTTTTTAAAAATCAAATCCCCCCAAAAAGCAGAAATTTAATTGTTGCTTAAAATAAGTCCTTTGAGGCTCAAACAAATTATACAGGGTGTTTCAAATAACACCTTCTGTTTATCACATCAATGAGAGTTTTTTTTACAAAAATACTTCAGTGAAGTTAACCAAACTGTGCTAAGACGTTGTGAAATGCTTCATTTATTTAATTTGCAACAAAAATAAAAACACAACCTCTCACAACAAACACCCTGTACGTCTTCCGCAAAAAATCTATCTCTAAAAGGAACGTATTTTTATGTCGTTATGGCCTTTCTTGGCATGGAAATTAAAAGCAGCCCGCCTCGTTATAAAATAACTCTTTTCGTCTTTGACTGCACTGCCTCTTTGTTTGCTGGTCCGTCTTGACTCTGAACCAGTCCGTCTTGTTTTCAACAACTTGACTCCAATTTAGTTGTTTATATTATCGAAAAACCCGCTGAAAAATATTATATATATACAGGGTGCTACAAATTCGAGGTATTGGTGTCTCGGAAACCGTAATAGATACGAAAATGGTTAAATTGGGGCAAAGTTACCACCCTTCCTAATGCACAAGTTTATTTTTTGTTTAATTTTATTTATAGCTCTTTGAACATAACTTCTTGTTATAGTTCCGAATGCATTTTGTATTCTTTATTGTAAATGTTGAAATGTATTGATTTCACTTTTGCAAATGACGCCAAGTAATGCCCCTTTAGTTATTGCATTTGATTTTCCATATTCAATGTTTTACCCCACGTCATTGTTAAGTTTGAAAGCTTATCAATATAGTAACGATGAACAGATTAAATCTTAAAAAAAAAACAGAGCCGTACTTGAAATTAGTTTAAATAAATTATGTTCAAATGTCCGAAACAAATAAAAATATTAATTGTGGCATATCATTGGACTCAGGAGACCAAGTTCTTTCAAAAACTGAAATAAAAAATGCAGGTCCGTATTTAAAAAAAATAAGTTTGCCACTGTATCTCACAAATTATCAGCTAATTTAAAAATCTAAAAATACTATCAGATAGCCCTAACAAAGTGGCAATAAGCATGTGCAATTAGTTTTTTGATTTCCTAAAAAGTAACGACAGGAAAAAATAAAATTGATTTTCCAAAAAACTCCGAAATCCTTGAAAGTTTTAAAACTTTTTTTTTCTATCAGTTATTTGTTTTCTTTTCTATCAGTTATTTCTATCAGTTATTTGTAGTGTAGGTCTCCAAAATAGTTAAGTATGCTTGATTTTATATGGAGATAGCGAACAAGTGTGGTGGCAATTCTCACAATATGTGTCATCAGAGAATATTCAGATTGTACTAGTTGAAAATTACTAATAAACAAAATAACTCTACTAACTATATTTTTTGTTGGAAGACTAATAACTTAGCTAATACAACAATTATTGTGTGTAATACGTTTATAAAAACTTAAGTACAATGTTATAGTTTTTATTTTTTTATGTTTTATAAATGTCCATATTAAATTTGCATTTTTCTTCTAGATTCTATTCCTATCCCATTCAATCACGTACACATTTCATATCCCTAGGGATAGAGAGATTGGCGAGTAAATTTGTTTCTCGTGCATCTACTCTCAGTCAAGGTTTTGCATAATTCAGGGCCAGCTACTGCAACAACCTATTTATCCCTCTATCCAGGCGAATCTCTGGGCTCTTTCATGCTCTATTGAGAGCCAAACGACACGGTTTTGATGCTCTTTAACGTTTTTTCTTAGCTTTACCCATTTTATTTTTAGAGAAAAGTGAATTTTTACCGCACCGAAGGTGTTAATACAACGACTAACTTCAGTTCAATGAATAGTAAGTTTTTCTTGCTTTTTAAAAATAAATGGATTTTAGAAACCAAACTGGTGTCTGTTTTTAAAACGACACAATAGGTATATGAGACTGACCTATAAATAAAACTAAAAACACACTATTTTTTAGGTTAAACAAAGCAAATACGCTTGTTAAATGTATATTATCGAACAAATATGTTGAGTGTTGTTTTCCATATGTATCTATATGCTAATAATGATTGCAATTTCCCGAGGCTTCCATTCGTTAAAAATTTCCAAACAACAATTTTTCGAAAAATCTCTGTGCTCCAACAAGAAAAATAATTGATATGGTGCTTAAAAACTTGTATAGAGAATTTGTTTTCCTATCCTAAACTACAGATACGCGTTCCCGAGATACAGGGTCTTGACAGACGGACAGACATATAACAGAGGGATCCTCTAAAGGTTCCGATTTTTTTCTTTTAAGATACGGAACCCTAAAAAAGTATTGTCTTATTATTGGTCCTTTCTGATGTCTGAAAGTTGATGAAAATTCCAAAAAGATTCCGCGACAATTTAACTTCTCCACAAACACGGAAAAACTTGTTCATTAACTCCTAATTTCCGCATCCGGAATGCATCCATCGCTCACATCAGAGCTTAAACGGTCTCCTCGAACGATGCCGATGTGATAAAATATATCGGATTACCCTCCAGCCTCCGGGACCGGATTACCTTATTTAGCGGAGAAGGAGGGGGAGCAAAAATAAACAGCACGGATTAACCTGTCCCAGAGCGTCACATAAACTTAAACCCTCCGATGCAACAACGCACAACCTGGATAAAATAAAACTGTCCCGGGAATTCCGGGAATTCTGGAGCTTCCCGCTACATTTTCCTGTTTGGATTTACTAATAAATTAAGTCTAACGAGTTCACGTCTTTTTAAAGGTGTTGTGTTTAACTTATAACAATCGCATAATCATATCAACTATAAACTTTTTGGCATATTTTTTCCAAAATAAAGTCAAAATACTTGCACATTTTATGGAATTTTTTTGAATAGGTACTTTGATTTTTCTTTTATGATGAGTTTTGCTTTTTGCTAGATATTTTATTATCGATTTTATTGTAAAAAATTGATGATACTACATTATAATATTTAATAAATAATAAATTATTTTTTTACTGTACATAATTTTATAGACAAAGAATTCTTATATTTCTTTTGGCTTAAATCTCCTTTTTTTCAATTTTCTTCTTCTGCAAGAAATCGCCATATTATTTACAGTAGAATACTGAAAAGTCCCATCTCTACAAACAGCCCTATTTACATTATTTATATCACCCTACGTCAGAGGGCCTGCTTTTTTATTCACAATGTAAAACGTCGGTAAATAATCCATCCAGGGCTGGACTCGGTGAATTTTGCAGTAAGAATGTCCATTTAACGAAAAAAATATCGATATAAGGTGTGCAAATCGATAATATGTGATCACTATATTAGAATTAATGAACAGATAGGTATTTGGTAAACATTTTTTTTGTTTTGACGTTACCAAAACCCAAAATATACAGGGTGGTCCGAACTGTATTCCGGAAACTTTGGCAGAATATTCTGCAGATAAAATTAAGTAAAAAAGTTCGTATAAATGTATATCCAAAAATCACAGATAATACATAATCAATATGTGTTATCTGTGCTAAAATGCTTAGTTTCGGAGATACAGGGTGTAGAAGTTTCATTTTTATTTCGATTTTTTCCAAATAAATTCTGAAGTAACGTCAATATTTGGATGAAAATTGGTGTCTGGAAGTTTCTTGACATGAGAAATTTGATGTTGGTGTCAATATGACTCCTATTTGTAGGGGGCGCCACCTACATGTGTTTTAACTGTTTTGTTGAGTAATAATTTTTCATTTTCAAAATACAGGGTGGTCCGGCCACCCTGTATTTTTTATCTCGGAGGAATTATGAAAATTTTCTATCGATATTTTAAATATCGATAGTTTTCCAACGTCCCTACGAGCGTTTCGATGAATCGATAGGGACGGAATATGTTTCGACACGCACGACAATCTTTCTTTTTACATAATTTACTCCCATGGCCCATATACCATGGTAGTTTAGTGTATCGATCCCTAAACATACAGTTTTTTTTTCTTTGGTTTACGACAAATTTAGGTTAGAATCCGTAAAATACAACGCCTGGTCCAGAAAACAGATAACGCCTCTAACTTTTGATAAAAGAATCAACAGACTGGTATAAATATAAACAAAAATTATTATATTGGATTTCTCTATGAACAATTCTCTTTGGATAGTAAATAGAGGGTAAATCCCCACTTTATAGAGTAATTCAAAATTTGCACTTTTTTTACAGCCTTGTATACTAAAACTGTGACGTGCCGTTATTTGTAGGAGGCCATGCCGTAGATATTTGTCATTCACCGCGTTCGGGCAACATTTTCAATATGATTTGCCATCTGGCGGCTGTGATATGAACTAGATTCGTAATGGTAACATGCCGTTGCTTGTTTTGCATACTGGCTTCGTTTTTTTAGGCCCTTGTTGATTTATTATCTCTGTTTTATCATTTGTACCATGTTTCCATTTATTTTTGAAACTATTTTTAACAAATTCAAGGTATATAATATACAGTATGTCCCCCGATTGTCTTTACAAGAGGAAAAACGTTTTTATTATTGACATTATGAGAAAAATGCAATCTTCTTTAAATTTTTGACTTGTTCTAAAGTGGTTGATACAAATTTCCATACCGTTTTAGAGAAAATAAAAAAAAACATGAAAACATAGTTGAATTTTTTTTGAAGTGTTAAAAGTGAAACTGAACTAAATAAATTTTGTGCTTCATTAACATTTAAAAACAGCAAAAAATATTACGTTAATTGAAATTCTATGAATAGCAATCTATCAAACAATAAAAACGAAATTATATTACCATAAAAACGCGTTTTGATTTATAGGACTTTGGAAAAATTCAACTAAATTGTTACTTTTTTTAATTTTGTTTAAACGGTATGGAAATTTGGAAAAGTATACCTAGAATAAGCAAAAATCTTTATGAAGAATGCATTTTTCTCAAAATGTCAACAATAAAAAATAATTTTTCTCTTGTAAAGACAATCCGGGGACATACTCTAGTTTACTAAAATAAATATTTCCACAAAACATTTTATTTAAAAAAGCTTTATTGTACAAAGTGATACATCTATCGGACATATAAACGAAATTTTATATATGTGCAACTGCAAAACAAATAAATCTTTATCAATAAAAAAACTATTATCTATAAATTGTATTGTTTTACGTTTATCTATCTATCTTTTATTTTGCAATTGATTCGTTGCAGTGTTTTGTTCGAATGGAAAATAAATTCGAACAATTTTAAAAATTACTCACCTGAAGTTTGTTTAAAATAAAATACAGTATAATAAAAAAAACGAATAATATTTAAAATTAAAAAGATTTTCAGTTCTATTATAATATGAAATATTTCAAATAATTCTTTTTTGCAGATTCTTTCGTGATGAGCTGAAACTACAATGCTTCGATGCGCTGTTCCCGTCGCAGCCATCTTGTTTCTTTACCTGACGTCCACCTGTCAGACGTCAGAGAATGGCCAGGCTTCCAGTGACGTCAACTTCCGGTTCACGGAGCAACTGTACAACGTCAGCATTCCGGAGAACAGCGTGGCCAAAACTTATGCTTCGCAAAGTCCGGGATCGCCCAGGATGGGGATACAAATCGTACCGAATACCTTTGCAGATATCAGGTACTATACAAAACCGACCCCAAGACAACGTTGATAATTTAATAAGCATGCCAATGATTTTTCTTTTTGTTTTTGCTTTTTGACCATTAAAAATTTATATCTCATTTCATTTCAGAAACCAAAAAAATACCATTGTATTTATTTTATGAAATTGATTTTATTTTTTATTGCTATATGCATTGTTTTTCACAAGGATTTCGTAAGGATTAAGTTTTATTCAAAAACCATGTAATAACTATATTTTTTTTGCTTTTCTGGATGGTTTTATTTTTATTCCAGATATAAGATAATAGATGGCGACAAATTCTTCAAAGCCGAACAACGCCTAGTCGGTGATTTTTGTTTTCTCTTCATCCGAATTAAAACTGGCAACAACGACGTGCTGAACAGAGAAAGAAAGGACAAGTACATCCTCCAAATAAGGGCAACAGCCAGCATCAAAGATGGCAAACAAAAGGTAAGCGCGAAAGCTTGAAATGCGTTTAAAAAAAACTATTAATTTTAATAAAATAGGTTCAGTATACGTCTGACACCATGGTGGTAGTCACAATACTGGACACCAACGACCTAAGCCCCTTATTTTACCCTATGGAATACAACGCGAGCGTTTTCGAAGACACCCCCGTACACCAGAGCATAGTCCGTGTGATTGCCGAAGACGCCGACTTGGGTAGAAACGGTGAAATCTATTATTCTTTTGCCGAGGACACTGATAAGTTCGCCATTCACCCTATGACAGGAGTAGTAACACTGACAAGACCTTTAAGGTAAGTTACGGCCTTTTTTATTTTTATATTATTTTTATTTATTGCATCTACAGGGTGAACGAAGGTACTTATCACGAACTAACAGTACTAGCTCAAGACAGGGGTGTCCAAAGATCGGGCTCCAGTTTCAGCAAAGCCAAAGTACGCGTTCGTGTTAAAAAAGTCAACTTTTTTCCTCCTGATATTCGGATTAGACGTCATCCTCTAATAGTAGAAAACAGCAGCGCTGACATCTACGCTATAGTGAACGTATCAGACAGAGATAGCGGTATTCACGGTGAAATCGACAGGTTGGAGATAGTAGACGGTGACCCAGATGGACATTTTAGAATCAGACCAACTAGACAGAAAGGAGAGTACAATATCGAGGTTTTGAAGTTGTTGGATAGAGAAAAAACACCTCAGGGGTACCAGTTGCAGTTAAGGGCAGTGGATAAAGGTAACGTTCATGTTTTGTCTACAGTTTGATACCGGACTGTATTATTATTTCTCTTTCTAAAGGCGTGCCTCCACGGGAAAGCTACAAATCCGTTCCGGTACAGCTGGCAGACTTAAACGACAACGCTCCAGTGTTTATCAAGGAAATATACGACGTCAAAGTTCCAGAAACTGCCCCTATTAACACCCCCTTGATCAGGTTAAAGGTTACTGATGCTGATGAGGGTCGAAACGCTCAGGTAGTCATTTTTTAAAAATTCTGCTTAATGTAAAAGTGAATCCTGTTCGATTTTTTAGGTATTTCTAGAGATTGTAGGTGGAAATGAAGGTGGTGAATTTGTTATCAACCCTGAAACAGGAATGTTATATACCGCAGTACCTCTAGATGCAGAAAATAAACAGTTTTATAGTTTGACAGTGTCTGCTATAGACCAAGGGAACGTAGGAACCAGAAAACAGTCATCTGCCAAGGTAATTAACTTAATCGTTTTTAACGTGTGTGACCCACTTTAAAATAATTTTTTGGTTGGTTTCAGGTTAAAATTTACGTGGAAGATACTAATGATAACGATCCGATTTTTGACAAAGCTGAAATGACAGTTTGGATAGATGAAAATATGCCTGCCGGTACTTCGGTGACTACAGTGCATGCCAAAGACAAAGACAGAGGAGAGAATGCTTATATTTCCTATTTGATAGCGAATTTGAACAAGGTACCATTTGAAGTTGATCATTTCTCTGGACTGATCAAAACGACACAACTTTTGGACTATGAAAGTATGAGAAGAGAGTATGTTTTGAGAGTGAGAGCGTCAGATTGGGGGAATCCTTACAGGAGACAGACAGAGATGCAACTCACTGTAAAGGTAAGTTTAAAAAAATCCTTTGAGTCCATTTCACTACTCGGAAAAAGTAGCAAAATAAACGTTCGGCATTTAACGTTTTATGTAAAACCGGCTAGGTATTTTTACACAAATAAAGAAGAAAATTAAAGATAAAGGATTATACTATATTCGTATTGTAGCACATTTTTAGACAACTTCTTTATTTTTAAGATTTTGATGGTCAAACATCAATAAAATATTCCTTATGTTTGGACTAAATTTTCTCGAAGACATAATTTAAAATTCCATTACTATACGGAAATAGATTGAAGTTTTGTGATTACAGTGATATATAATTTATATGGTTTTGTAACAAAATGCTCGCTATTTTATGGTAAATGCTGAAGCTCTACAAATCTTAATCAAGCCTTAATCAAAGCACGTATGTTTGGAATATTGGGTATGGCTAAACTCGACAGGATCGGTCTAATCGGGGACCTTAGGCAGATTTACTCTTAAATTTTAGCTTTGATTTGGGATACTTTTATTTTATTATGTTCTGTTTTATTTTTAATTTTCTTATATTTCGTGCTACTTTTTTGGGTGTTTTAATTTAACGAAAACGGGCGTTATATCCACTAGAGACAAATCCGAAATGAAATTGCGTCGCAATAAACTCGAGTGCAATTTAAACCATTTGACAGAACCTACGCGAAAACGTCAAGTAATTGTTTCACGGAAATATTCTCAGCTTTGAAATTTTCAAACGGAGGAAAAGTTTAAAGAAATCTAGGTGTGTTATACATTTCTAGAAAGAATAAAAGACCTAGTTGCAATTTGAATGGCATTGATCACGGTAAAATGCACGTTTCTCTCTTGTATTTTTATTGTTTCATATTATAAAAGAGTTCCTACAACTCAAATTGGCTATATTAAAGGAAAACATGTTTTAAAAGTAAATGAGAATCATAGTTTAATAAATTATGAATATTTTTTTAACGTCTCCCTTTTGCTACTAATTTTATCATTGCTATATTAACTATGTAGCTATGTAGTCATTTCCGGTGAAACAGGAAGTGACCAAAAACAACTGAATACGTCAATCAATCCTAATTTATGTCATATACTAACACCAAATCTCGTTTTTTTTTTATCTGAAAAATAAAAAAGTTATAGGGGTGAGACACTTTTGAGACGCACTCGGTATCTATAACTCTTAAATTATCGTTTATTTTATTTCTACAGCTGAAGGATATCAACGACAACCGACCCCAATTCGAGAAAATCGACTGCGTAGGCAACCTACCGCGCCACACCCCCATCAGCTCGGAAATCATCACGCTGAGCGCCATAGATTTCGATTCGGGCAACATCATCAGCTACCGCATCGTTTCCGGCAACGAAGACAACTGCTTCACCATCGACAGCACCTCCGGCACGATCACAGTGGCCTGTGACCTGAACGACGTCAGAGTGAACGACAGAGAACTAAACGTGACGGCCACGGATAATACTCACTTTGCTGACATCGCTCGCGTGCGATTGAAACTGATCAACAGCAAAAAGAACCTTTTTCGAAGCGGCAGATTGCTGACCGACGATACCGGGGCGTTCGATTGCAAAGATACAGGGGTAAGTAGAAAGAAATGGATTAACCTGAACCCAAATACAAATTTCCTGTTTAAATATAGGTGGCAAGACGGTTAACTGAGGTATTGGCTGAGGCAGAGAACAACAACAGCCCACTGGAGACAGAGGATTTTCCGATGATGCCAATTAGGTACGGTCAAAACGTCCACGCACCGGAATTTATGGATTTTCCCATCGAAATCAAAGTGAACGAATCCGTTACTCTTGGTACAACTTTGGTAAAACTGAAAGCCAGAGATAGGGATCTAGGCTATAATGGAAAACTTGTTTACGGCATATCAGGTAAGAGTTAAGCCATCGTCTGATATTTTTTTTATTAACCTTATATTAATTGAACTTTCAGGAGGTGATGTTCATTCCCAGTTTTGCATTGACATAGAAACGGGCGAAGTCAAAGTCATAGGCTACTTAGACCGCGAAAAAGAGTACGAGTATTTCCTAAACATCACGGTGTACGACCTAGGTAAACCGCAAAAAAGTTCATCGAGAGTACTGCCAATTACAGTGCTAGACATCAACGACAATGCGCCGAAGTTCGAAAAAACTTTGGCCAGTTTTAGAGTGACCGAAAACGCATTGAACGGTACTGACATTTTCAGAGCCAACGCTACTGACTTAGACGAAGGAGACAATGCAAAAGTGACGTATTATTTAATGACAGATACCAAAGATTTTATGGTGGATAAAAATACTGGTGTTTTAAAAGGTAAAAGATTTTTAGAAACGTTTTTTTTTTATTTTACTAATATTATTTTTTATTATAGTGGCTAATGCGCTTGACAGAGAACGTCAGGATCTCTACGAACTTAGAATACGCGCCACTGACAATGGAGGTAAAGGGCCCGATAACCCGCCTCTGTTTTCCGAAGCTGTAGTAAGGATTTCCGTGGATGATATCAACGATAACGCACCCAAGTTCAGTTTGCCTAATTACAATGTTAAAATAAGGGAGGATGTACCTAAAGGTAAGTAGTTTTATTATTTTTTTATGTTGCTGACATCTACAGATAAAGAAGTCTTTTTTTAACACTTATACAGTCCTTTATTCAACAAATTTATCGGTAAATTTAGTAATTTTTAATTTATTTTAGTATATAAAGATATTTTAGACAGACATTGCTGACTTCTATGGATAAAAATAACCGAATCACCGAAGAAATAAAACAATCAGAACTTGTTTTTTTCAATAACTTGTTGCACTATAATAATAAAATAAACCTTTCTACAAATTGCTGACTTCTAAAGATAAAAATTATTGAATATTCTACAGATTACTGTCATCTAAAGTGGAAAATTATGGAATAATTTATAAAAAATCTTATAAAAAGGATTTTAAGTTTATTACAATTTCAACTACTTTAAAAATTAAATAAGCTTAATTTCCACATTGCTGACATCTACCGAAGTAAATAATAAAATTATCATCAGTAAATTTAAAAACATAATCAGTTTTTGCGATTATAAATCACTTTCTTGCCTAGAAAATAAAAAAATCTATAGTTTGCTGACATCTAAACAAAAAGTTATTGAATAATATATAACAATTTCAAGAACTTTAAAAATTAAATAAAACTAATATAAACATTGCTGATATCTACAGAAGAAAGTAATGAAAAAAAGTGATTTTTTTTAGTTAAAACACATTAAACTTATTTTTATTTTAATCCAAGCATTACAGTGACTTTTGTGGAAGTCTTAGGATTTTTCAATGAACTAAAATAATTTTAATCCCCTATTGCTGACATCTAAATTTAAAAAATGAACAAACAGCCTTTAAATATTACTCAAAACAGTTATAAACGTTACAGTAACGTATGAAAATGAAAATTATTGAATAATCTACAGATTGCTGATGTTGTTGACATCTAACATTGAAAATTATAGAATACTTTATAAAAAATCTTATAAAAACAGAAGAATTTTGATTTTCTAACGATTTCAAGTACTTTAAAAATTAAAATAACTTAAAATACATATTGCTGATCTCTACAGAAGAAAATAATAAAATTATTCTTTATTAAAACACTCAAAAAATTACTGTTATTTTATTACAAGCATTAAAGTGATTTTTGTTGAAGCCTTACGGTATTTTAACAAATTACTAAATCAATTTTATTCACTTATTGCTGACATCTAAAATTAAAAAACCAACAGTCACGTTATAAAGCTTATTTTTCTTCAATTTCAGGCACCGTAGTGGCCACAGTGACAGCCTCGGATCCAGACCTAGGCCCCGACGGCGAAATCGTCTACTCTCTAGAGGACAGCGACAGTGACGGTACCTTCAAAATCGACAAGCTGTCTGGTACCATCCGCACCACCAAACCGCTGGACTTCGAGGAGCGGCAAGTTCACAGCCTCATGGTGTTCGCTCATGACAGGGGCAATCCCAGACTCTCGTCCGAAGCCACGGTGACTGTGAACGTGGTGGACGTGAACGAGAACGTTTACGCTCCGTTATTTTCCGATTCGGTACTCGTCGGAAGTGTGCGCGAGAATCGGGCGATCGGTACGGTGGTGATGAATGTGAGTGCTGTGGATTTGGATCCTCCCGGTGGTGATTCTATGGTGGAGTACTCTATCAGAGGAGGTGATGGAATAGGGCTGTTTAGTATCGATTATGAAGGTGAGTTTATATTAGTATTAGTGTGGATAATTTTGAAAAAAGACACCTATGCTTTTTTTTAGAAAAATATTCCTAACCTAATTAACTCTATTTTTTTCTAATGTTAGGTAAGATTTTTCCTTATAATCTGAATTTTTCAAGTCGCTTTTAAATCTTTCTAGTCGGTGTGTCAACACTGGGCGTCGAACCAGCTGCGATTCTGGTAATTGCTTGGTATTTGCGGCTGATTATCGATTGCTGCCGGCGGCTCTTAAAATGTTACCATTATTTTTTATTCAATTTTCAAAGGGAAATATCTCGGTAGTAAAAATGGCAAAGCGTAAATATGTTTTTTTTACCAGATCAACCAACCCTTATTTCTGAGACACCCTGTATATGTATACTCAAGAAAGGGTTACACAATAGATCTATGAACACGCTTTCCCTTTGGTTAAATCTACCAAAAGCAGCACGGCCTCAACTATTTCGCAATTTACCCCAACGAACCGCGCGCTCCGTTACAAAAACATCGAGCAATTAAAATCAGTTTAATTGGTTCCGGATAATCAACGGCAATCTGTTTCATTTTCCGCTCTGCCAGAGCCTTTCTCCTCGATATGGAAAAGTTGGCCTTATCGAGCACGATCTAGCGCTAGAGCTACATACAGAGCAACAATTGAAAATCTATTATCGCCGCTATTTTACCATTCTCTATGCGATTTTTTTGCTTTGTTTTTTCAAACAGCAATTGAAGTTTGCAAACTATTCGTAGGATTGGGAAAAAATATCGATATTAGGTGTACAAGCGCCACCTGTCGTTGTAAAAGACACGACGAGAATTTTTGTTGTAATAAAAATTTTTTAACAAAAATTTCATATTAAAGTAAAATTTTAATCACAATTGTTTATCTCCATCATATGCCGGAGTAATAATACAGAAATTACAGTTCAATTACAAACAATCCATTATTTATAGTGATTTACAGTAATTTTATTAAATTATACGAATATTCTCGTTGATTATTGGTTTGAAATAAATACGACAGTGTTCTCCAATGAAAATGCGAGTTACTAACTCTAAATTCTAATTTTGAGCTTGCAAATGAGCTAGATGCTTTACCTAGACCGTTATTCAGAAGCTACAAATCTATCGATGAGAATATGCATGAAATCAAGGTTTGTACAGTTTCATGTTTATTATAGTGATTTTCTTAGCCGCGTATGGCCCTAGATTGTTACCCAGTGTTGCCATTCATTGGGGTAGATTGTCATGAGATAACGGAGTTAAATTGTTTTACAAAGGGGTAGCTGTGGCCGTCATTCAAGGCCGTGTGTCACGTCATTTTTTTGTCCATATCTATACATCACTTCTTAAAATAATTATTGTTTTTTAAATAAATGTTTCTGGTCCAAAAGTGAAAAAAATTGGATTTTTTCACTGTTACTAATCTGTTTCAAAGTGAGACAGAGGCTAGCGTAATGTTCGCGTAATTTCCATTTAAAAGTCATTGTATTCCGCTGACAAAAAGTGTAACAAACACAACGGGAACAACACGCAGACTTTGCCGCCTCTCGCAAAAGTTATTCTCCGTGAATTACGGCTTTTACTTTTTAGTAAAAATGGGCCCAGAAATTTATGGAGCCCCCCGAGTGGCATTTGTAACCGCCGAATATACCACTGCTCTCTCATATCTCTTTCTATTCTACGAACGGTAAACACACAAATATTCAACCGTACGCAGGCTATAACATAAACCACAGTGAAATAGGTTAAGATAGAGCTGCTCTAACATATAAATTAATCCTTAAGAGTCCATTTCACTGGTCCGAAAAAGTAGAAAAATTGTTGCGTTCGCCATTTAACGTTTTATGTAAAACTGGCTAGGTATTTTTACACAAATGAAGAAGGAAATTAAAGAAAAAAGATCATACTATATCCGTATAGTAGCACATTTTTAGGCAACTTTTTTATTTTTAAGATTTTGATGGTCAAACATCAACAAAATATTCCTTATGTTTTGTTGAAAATAGACTGAAGTTTTCTGATTACAGTGATATATAATTTACATGATTTTGTAACAAATTACTCGCATTTTATGACAAATGCTGAAGCTCTACAATACTAGCGTAATAGAACCTTAACATCAATAATTGATAGGTGACGAAATACCCATAGGACATTTTTGAAGTATAGTAAGTAAAATACTCTACTGGCAAAATATGCAAAATTTGAAATCAGATCATCTAGGTATACTTATTTCACTGTGCTCTCTATTTTACACTTACCAAACCGTATACACCGCAAATATTCAAAGCCACGCAGACAGTAAATACACATACACACACGCTACTTTTATTTACTGTCAGGAAATATGGCGGCAGGATGATAATTCAAGTCACTTTTGAGATATTAAATTTGGGTTAGGAGTTGTTAGGGGGTGAATTTACTCGAAATACGACCCTGTATACATAATTTAGAGTGAGTCTGTTTTATAGCAAGTGGTTATGCAGAATTGGATTTTTATTGCATGGGAATGAGGTTTGATATTTTCTGTTTTTCTTACATATAAACTTTTTTTTTTGAAAAAATCCATTTATTTCTGATCTCTCTTTGATAAATCATACTTCTTCAGCTAATGGTAAACTGCTGATGGACATATGCCATCCAGGTCAAAAGGACCCAGTCCGGGACAGTTTTCTCGTTATAATTCGGTTTTAATATATTCTTTTGGTGATAATAATGTTATTTAATAATGAATTTATACCCTCCAATCTAATAATCATACTTCTTCAGCTAATGGTAAACTGCTGATGGACATATGCCATCCAGGTCAAAAGGACCCAGTCCGGGATAGTTTTCTCGTTATAATTCGGTTTTAATATATTCTTTTGGTGATAATAATGTTATTTAATAATGAATTTATACCCTCCAATCCAAGAATCATAGTTCTTCAGCTAATGGTAAACTGCTGATGGACATATGCCATCCAGTTCAAAAGGACACAGTCTAGGAAAGTTTTCTCATTATAATTCGGTTTTAATATATTCTTTTGATAATAATAATGATATTTTATAATGAACTTATGCCCTCCAATCCAAGAATCATACTTCTTCAGCTAATGGTAAACTGCTGATGGACATATGCCATCCAGTTCAAAAGGACACAGTCTTGGAAAGTTTTCTCATTATAATTCGGTTTTAATATATTCTTTTGATAATAATAATGATATTTTATAATGAACTTATGCCCTCCAATCCAAGAATCATACTTCTTCAGCTAATGGTAAACTGCCGATGGACATATGCCATCCAGTTCAAAAGGACCCAGTCCAGGACAGTTTTCTCGTTATAATTCGGTTTTAATATATTGTTTTGATGATAAGAATGTTATTTAATAACGAATTTATATCCCCAACCCTAACAAACAAACAATAAATCAATCCAAACAAGTATGAGTGTGATTCTGGAGTGTTCAGAACTTTGTATTTTAAGGCTAATAAGTAATTTTAACTGATTTTCTTATACTTTTTATCGATAATTACATTCTTAAAAGCAATCTGGAACAAACTTTTAGCTGGCCAGCCGTCTTATCTACTAATAAATTTAGGAAAATTTCCGGGAAACTCTTTGGAAAAGTCTTAAAAATTACATCATCCCCTGGTGGCGCGCTAGGATAACAGACTGCGGCTATTACTTCTCGGCTAGTAATAAAATTATAAATTGTCTCTAATTATGTTCGTACTAGTGTCGACATCTGTGCAGAATTGCTTCTGATTTACATAAACGCTCGAATTCTGTTCTATGAAAGCGTTTCAGCCCTTCTGTGCTCTATAACTAGAGATTTTAGATAGTTATTATTTGTATATATGTGCTCTTTGTCACATCGTAATCAAGCAATTACTATTTTCGACTTTTTACCTTTAAAAATATGCGGTTTTGTGCTTATATTCCTACGAAATATGTAAAGAATTATAGAAAAAAAAAAATATTCGTATTTTTCCATTTTTTATGAGCAAATTGAAATTATGTCAACAATTTTGGATATTTTTAATAGTTCTGTGAATGCACGTAGTAAATTTGATTTTTCCATTTAATTTTGCAGTAAAAATGTTGAATGTAGGTATTTTTTGGTTATTTTTTTTTAATAAATGGACAGTCAATTATTTTTTGTTCCGCAAATGTAAACTTTAGTTTAATATTTGTACTGGGATATGTATGAAAACAAAACAGCGTCCAGTTGGCTTGGAAATAACGATAGATGACATTTTTCCATAATAATTTTACATATTATAAACTTCTCTACTTTTCTATAATTACAGTTATTATTTTTACTGTTTCAACCGGAAAATTATAGTGGGTTTTGTTCAAAAACATTACCTACGTTTCCAAGCGCAGAACAATTAAAGTAAAAATTCCACAAATAACTAGTTTCTCTCGTTTTAATTTCTCATTTTAACACAGAGAGCGTTTATTTGTTGTTTTTACTACGGTTTGTTTGCCGCTAGAGGGAAAAAGTTTAAATTAATTTCGCCAGGTTTTTCGCTATAGGTATTATCGGAATCTGCGAATGTAGACTCTGTAGAGAAAATGGGGAAACACCAGATCATCTTATGAGTAAGCCCGTCCCATTTTTTTCACAGGGTGTTTTCAATTTATTGCTAAAAACAAAGTTTTGATTTACCCCGGTATAAAGCCACCTAACCGAAGAATATAAGCCATTAAAATAATAAAAAAAATAATGCCAATAAATTTATCTACAAACTACATAAAAATCGGATTACAAATTAAAAAGTTATGAAACATCAAACTTAGTCAAAATTTTAGTGTGGCGGAATTTTGTTTAGGTTTCTGAAAATATGTTTTTTTTTCGTTTTAAAAATAAAATATTTTAATATCTAATTATTATTGGTTAATCCTGTATAAGTTTTCTTCAAAATTACCAATTTTGCGGTACACAAAACAGAATATTTCGCGAAACAAGTGATAAATCTCGTAGCCAGAACAGCGCGACCTGCTACGAAATCGTAAAATTCCAGAATTTATACGCGATTTTGATCGAATCGCAGCCTGGATAGAGACTCCATTTAACAGAAACGGTTTTAATATCGAAACCAATACAACCCGATTTCATATTTCGCAACCCCCAGATTTAATAAGATCCCTGCCGAAAATTTATTATCCTTTGCTTTGTATGTATTCTGTAGAGTTTAATTACTACTCCAGATCTAATATTGCAAAATGTTTAAACAGTCTCATCAGATTTAAATATTACTGTTTGATCCTCTGAGTATTTCAAAAGATCTACCTACTAGGTTCTACTAGGTAAAAAAGTAATAGGGATTATAATTTTTTTTTGTGGTCATCTTCAGTTTACTTTAAAAATAACGCATAATACAAATGAATAATGATACCGTGTGATGGAAAAAACGGCGTCCAGTTGACTTGGAATTCGCTTGGTAAGCGATCTTCATTTGATAGCCATCATTGACGCTGTTTTTCTTTTTCGGGCATATTGTGTTTTTATCAAGAAGAGAGAAAACAGAAAATTAAATATTAAAATTCTATAAACAATCATTAAAGTCAAGTTTTATCTACTTCAGCGCATTGTGCAATTTTGTATATTTCTTGTTTTATTTCGCTGTTTGAAAGTTTACAAATAAGAATATTTTATTTGATTGTTACTTTATTTTCTCATTTTATTTTATTCTTCTATTCGAACCCACCATTATTCTTAAAATTTTATCGAAAAAGACTTTTTGCCACAGTACAGGCAATAAAATTTGCATATCTAGTTCGTTTAAAAAAATAGCACTTTATTTTGCAATTGTGTTTATTCTATCGTGTAAAATCAATTTGTCTTTTGGCCATTGTCCGTTTTAACGGTTTTCTATGGCTCACAATTGAATAAAATCCACTGATAATTGTGTTACCATTTCGAATAATAGGTTTGTCCTAGCCGGACGCATAACACTTCAGTATATTGTAACGATATAATTGTTTTGGACGTTCCCTCTCAACACTCTGTGTTTTTTAATGTTGTTTTAATTGGAATTCTCTGTATTTTGAAATCTATTTTGTTATTATCAGGCCTATATATAGATAGATAACTTAAAAGAGCTGTTCCACCACAAACTTTAGAAGAGATTCATCCGTTAATGCTAGCCTCAGCTCCTGTAAAGTGTTTTCTTGATCTATAGCTTGATATTCATCAAGCTGTATATCTAGAAAGGATAACTATAGTACAATTCTTTTAAAAGTTCCTCAATATGGCCGACCTAGTTACGAAAATTGGTAATTTTTTTTTAATGAAAAATAAGTTGGCGTTAGCGAATTCAGAAATTGATTTACTCTTTGGTGAACAATAACATTTTTCAGGATTGTCAAGTTGACGTTAAAGTTAGGTTATTAGGTTGTTGTCATAAATAAAAACATAGATTATTGAAATTATTTAATAAGAATAAAGGTATTTTACCGCAGATCCGAAGAGATTTTACTTAAAGGTATTTTATAAACTTTCTCAGTGAGAATATTAACTCCCCTGTTTCTTATATTTCATGTAAAGGGACGTAAGAACTATAGGAAGTGAATTTTTGTTTTCATGTTTTGACGATATCTTAGAGTTCCTAGAATTATCAAGATTATTGAATAATTATAGTTGTTTAATAAGTGAAATTAATAGAAGACTTGGAAATAGGATGATGCGTTTCATGTTATAGTTGATAGATCACCCCATTTCTCTTAATTTGTTTTTATTTCAGTACAGTTAATCACAAATTGAATTGATGTGTGCAAAAATAGCTATATATTTTCAAACATCTTATTTAAATAGTTCTTTTATATACTGTTAAACTGTATCAACTATAAAGTCTAGCAAAAAGTTATAAGGTAATAAATTTTGTATATATAATTTATGAAAATTTATATATAAAGATTAGAACACAATCCTCTGAAGGAAAAAGAAATACTCAAAAACTCATTAAATATACTTTATTAAAAATAATAACATACAAAAACATCCATGCAAACTGTAATAATCAGAACATTATCCACATTATACCTTTATTAAATTTGTGTTCACACTCCTGTCAGGAAAGCCAGAAATGTTTGTTTAAATATTAACTTATTTTAAATTGCCAGAAACAGATCAGAATATGTCACACAACCACAACTATAGGTTTGGAATCAGTACTAAATTTTATACCTAGTAAGTGATGCATCAACTAACAAGTATAGGATAAAAAAGAATTATTAATATAGAGTGTACTATACAATGTCCTTCTGATTATTTATCCTTTCAAATGTGAGGAATACCAGTAAAATAAAACATAATTTTTGGTTTGGTTTGGTGTTTGATATTGTAACTACATCTATTACAAACCTTAAGCGCTTTTAGTGAGTAACTGTATTTTTTATTATTCTTTGTGTATCCTGTAAAGTAAAAAAAATAAATATTTCAAGAAATATAAAAACAATGCAATAGATATCAAACAGATTCATAAAAACTACTTACAATTATTGTACATATTATATATATTTCAAGTGTTATTTTTTGATCTTTGGTCCCATTACCAACAGTACCTTATTTACTAACATAACATTACTAACTCAAATTTTAAACCTGTTTAAACCTTCTTTATATTTTAAAACTGATTTACAACAATCTGTAATGCCCGCGCTGTTTTCTGAAATATAAGTTTTAATCTATTTATTATCATATACATATTACAAACCTGAAAATTACTGATACGGAAACTTCTCAAAATAATTAGAGACCTTTTTACAAACATCTGGATTAATTTATTTTAACGAATTTGTGGACGAGTCAATGTTTTCTAATACGTTTTTAAGCGTTTTACACATTTTGAATATCTTCCAGCCTATTCCTCAGTTCTTGATCGGTGAAAAGATTATTTATAACTATATAATTAGTACTGCAGGCTGCAGGTTAAATAAAAGAACAAAATCAAGTAGAATTTGTGAATAAAAACTAAAAAAATAATGAAAATATTTAGAAAAAGGAACCATAAACGTCAATATCAGTCAAGTGTCAGAGCAGCGAGTTCAATTGGATTTACCACAGATTATCAATTTGAACGATTTGAACTACAGTCGATTCCAGTCTAGAGATTTTCGTTTTTTAAGCCTCCCATACTGAAGTCCGCCATATTGGGAAGTTTTAAATGAATACAAGTATACCCTTATTGATTCGATACCACGAAGACCTCGAGCTGTTATTGCTGCGAAAGGTGGATATACACGATATTAAAATTATTATAAAATTATTGTTTTTGTTAATAAAAGAATCTCTAAACCAATATTTTACTTAAAAATGTGTAGCTCATAAAAGAACAGAGATAATGGGATAATTCAAAAAATGAAATGTTAGGAATCTAAGATTACAAGAAAGTGTTTTTTATCCAAAATGCCCGTCTCATTTTTTCCATAGGGTGTTTTGAATTTATTGCAAAAAACAACGTTTTGATTTACCCCGGTATAAACCCACCTAACCGAAGAATATAAACCATTGAAATAATAAAAAATAATGCCAATAAATGTATCTTCACACTGATACCACGATCATAAAAATCGGATTACAAAATAAAAAGTTATAAAACATCAAACTTAGTGAAATTTTTGAAATGAAAAAATGAAAAAAAAAGAATGAAAAAAAAATTATTTTAACATTTTTTTCGAAATGAAAGTACGAGAAAAAATCTCACGATAATTAATTAACACGGTAATTAATTAACAAATTGATGCAATTATTAGAAGCAACAGGAAATTTTTAGCTTACACAAATAATTAAAAAAAAACATCTGCATTTTCTCCATTTTGCCGCGCCATTTAATTAGTTAATTAATGGCGGTTTCATCGCAATCGCCGATATAAAAGACAGGAATATCGCAAAAAAGCTTCGTGAAAGCGTAAAATAAGTTAGTTAAAAAAAACGGAATCTGCCAGCATTTGAGGAAATAAAGAAAATAAAAGGCAAATAAATTAGCTAATTTTGTAAATTGAGTCCTTTTCTATGATAAACTGACTTGAAAAATTTTTCGTTTACAGTGAAAAATAAGAAATATAACTGGAAAAATGGTGTTTAAAATATTATTAATATTTTTTTGAGGATATTTTGTATTACTATTTATTAAAAAATTGAAAGATAAGAATTGACTATAACTCAGTAATTTTTCGAAGAAAACATATTATAGCTTATATCGCTGAAAAGCTTAAAAAATGGTGCTTTTCATAAAGTCATGGCCAACTATTGTTTCCGTTTAAAAAAACGTTTGTTTGTTTTATATGTCAAAAATGACAGGCTTTAGAAAAAATCGGCGAACACAAACTCATTAGGGATATGATTATCTAAAACTTTTATCTGAAAACTTTTTGTCTAATATAGATTATAATGGAATTAAGGACAATTTTTAAATTAGCCAAAATTTGTTTTTTTTTTCGAAATATCTAGTAATCCCTGAACTTTTTCGAAAATCTGAAAGGCGCATATTTATGATCCCACAAAACTGCAATTCTTTCCCCATTTAACCGACTCTCTATCTCCAGTAGTTTCCAAGATACCCTTAGAGAACATCGTATAAGGAAACTCACCCTGTATAATATTTTTAAGGTTTCTGGGTAGCTTACATTAAAATTATGCTATTTAGGAAGTTGATACTATTAAAGGGTGTCATAATATATGTCGTCAAAGTTGTTAACGTGGCAAAATTAGCTGTTTGTCGTCGAAATTGACAAATTGACGTCAGCCATTGTGAGCGGAAACCGCTTTAGTGTATCGTTACGTGCGAACCCTATTTACCAGATTGTAATTATAATATAGTAATTTCGCATTAACCTCCTCGTATAACCGTAACGTTGTAACAATGTCTATTTAATCGCATAATAGGAAACCTTTACAACCTGTCTCAGTTAGATTATACCACTTACATATAAAAGTAAAATGAACTTCCCAGTATTTACTACTTTAATTAAAATAAAATGTATAAAAGGCTCTGTCTATTTTATTGAAATGATTTCCTTAAAAAATGTTTTAAACAGGAATCTTCAAGGAAAACCTTAGATCATATGGTACGTAGACACGTGAATTGGTAGGAGTTTCTTGTAGCCGACATAAATCCTCTTTGTCATCAGTAATCACCGTAGTCCAGCAGTCTTAAGGGCGATCAACTCAATAACCAACAATTCGAAATTGGTCAGTAATTGCCTATATAGAGAAGCAAAGATTTACAAATTACAATTCTTCAAGTTATTAGATTTTGTTGAAAGGGTACGACTGGATAATGTAATCTAGGGAGATCCCTAATCCTCTTAGTCAGATGACTAAGACTGAAAAATGACTGATCTGTTGTGACTCTCAGATCATGTAAGGGTCACAACAGATCAGTCATTTTTTAAACCACAAAACTCACAATTTAAGTTATTACCTACATAAATATAAAAAAACATAACAAAGAAGAAAATTCCGTCTTGTTTAGATTGGTTTTCCCTGGTGGGAAATCGGCAATTAGAGTGATTTTCGGCGAGCGATGAACAGTATTAACGACGAAATAACTTACACATATGTGAGCGTGTGTTTGTGTATTAGGGCGAGATACAAAAGATAATTCGTTGCCCTTATGAGATGAAAGATCCATTAGTGAGGAAATAGAAAAACAGAAGGGGAAGATGGAAATGGAAGAGGAAATTAGTATTCTTTGCTGCGGAAATTTGGAACAAAAAAATAATAAATAGATATTATTATATAGAAGTTTTTTGTTAGTGTACTAACAGAATTTAATAGTAGTTAAGAAGTTTTTCGCCAAGAGTTACAATAATTACGCAATAGTAAACAGAAAAATAGATAAAAAGGTGCTTTTACAGTACTTGCTCAAGTCTCAAGGCTTTTACAAAAGCCGAAAATCTTTAATTTTTTTCGGTAATAAATCTTGAGAATCTTCCTCTTGAGTGTCTTAGACCGTTGGAGATTCCCATTCCAGGTTAAGGATGGAGTCTTCCAGGTTATTGCTATAAGAGTAAAAAAATAAATTCCATACAGTAAAAAATACTTCAAAAACCAACGAGTTTTTAATCGAAAATCATTTTTAATTTTTTTCGTACTATTTTATATTTTCTTTTATTCTAATAAAAGGTCCTAAAAGTTACTTTGAAACCGGCAGCGAATTTTTGAAAGGAAACTAAAGCTAAACTTCACAGATTTCCTTTTTCAAAGTGGCCACAAAATCGACTTCCAACTTATTCTCTCGAGTATTTCCTCATTGATTCTACTTTTTCCCCTCGTATTGCTTTTCGCCATATTTTCCTTTGGAGGAAATTAAAAATAAATCGAAACACGGCGAGTTGCAAGGTTTTCCCCATTCTAAAACTCCAATTCAGCGAAAACTTATTTAATAAATGTCTCTGGAAGAGATACAAATTCTAAAGCCTCATTCAGAACCTCGGAATTAGTGGAATAAATTAGGGCACTCAATTATACTTAAATACTTACTATTATTCACAATGTCTAAAAAATACAATTATGATCAAAACTAAACTCGGCACCTGGATAGAGGTACCCGAATGGAGTCATCAGAGAGAGAGCTTCAGCATTTGCCATAAAATAGCGAGCAATTTGTTACAAAACGAGAAAATTTAGTCCAAACAAGGAATATTTTGTTGATGTTCGACCATCGAAATCTTAAAAATAGAGAGGTTATCTAAAAATGGGCTACAATACGGATATAGTATAATCTTTTATCTTTAATTTCCTTCTTCATTTGCGTAAAAATGCCTATCCAGTTTTACATAAAACGTTAAATGCCGAACGCTGATTTCGCTACTTTTTCGGTGAAAAAAAAATTAGTAAAATGGACTGTTAATTTATTACTTTTTCAACATTTAAAACTACTACTCACAATTTTTTTTATCGAAATCAAGTTAAGTATTTTTCCTCGACACTGAAAAATCCAAGTGTCATTTAGTATGAACGACCCTTTCTAGCGAAGACTATCCTGGATATAGGTTCCCTATATTCCCGGTCCTCTCTTCTTCAGTCGCAGCGAAGATGAGGAACATCGTAAAATAGAGTCGCAGGTTACGAGTTTTCTATGGGATTCCGAAAAAGATTGTAAAAACTTTTTATCGCGGCGCTTTCCCGATGAAAATCTCCCCTCCCCTTTCTGGAAAATTGCCGCGGTGTATGGAGAGATTGAGTATCCAGAAGGGCAGTGGGGTGCAAAAATAATCCTTTTCGGGAAATTTGACGATTTTACGGCTTTTCAAACCGAGTGCTCTCCGATGTATTAACACGCGTGTATGTTTCATGTGAAAGTGTAATCTGTTACTTGAATGTTTTTCTCTTGTTTCTAAGCGATGTGTTTGGTGTTTTATCGTGTGTTTTTTTTCTGTAAAAGTCGATTCTCTTTGTTTTGTTTTATGTCGACTTTCATTTATTTTTAGGAGAAAATTTTTTTATGAGTTTCAGCGTTTAATTTTGCCGATTCTCTAGCCGCTAGCTTATTTCAATTTCAAAAAAATAAAAAACTAGTTATTTTGTAACTTTGAAAGGACTTTTTTCAAGTTTTGTTGATTTTATAAAATGCCGTAAGTGTATATCTAATAGAAATTCAATCCAAATCGTAGGGTTGGAGTTACAATAGGTATTTCCTTTCATATATGTGAATATAGACAAATATCCTGCTATTATGTATCCCCCTACAAAATGTTACCTTTGGTTCTAAAAGGTTTTCTATTTAAATTAACAAGATTTTTTGCTACCCTTTTAAATATTTTAAACTTAAGCATAAATTTGTATACTATACAGGGTGGTCCAAACTGTATTCCGGAAACTCCGGCAGCATATTCTGCAGATGAAAATAAGTAAAAAAGTTTTTATAAATATATGTCCTAAAATACTTAGTTTCGGAGATACAGGGTGTAGAAGTTTCATTTTTATTTCGATTTTTTCCAAATAACTTGTGAAGTAACGTCAATATTTGGCTGAAAATTGGTGTCTGGGAGTATTTTGACATGAGAAATTTGATTTTAATGTCAGTATGATTCCTACTTTTAGAGGGCGCCTCCTATATATTTTTAACTGGTTTGAAGTGTAATAACTTTTCATTCGTAACTGTATAAAAATTCTGAGAAAAAAAAACTCCCAGATACCAACTTTTATCCAAATATTGACCTTACTTCAGAAATTATTTGAAAAAAATCGAAACAAAAATAAAAATACTACACCCTGTATCTCCGAAACTAAGCATTATATAGGACATACATTTATACCAACTTTTTTATACGGACCACCCTGTATAACAACCACAGAACATTTATTTATATAAAACAGAACATTTTGTTCTAATAAAAACTAAAAAATATACGAATAAAAAAAGCTAAGACTAAAAAATATATATGAGAATGAGAGCAGCTCTGCTGTATGAGTGCCCTTGGGTCATAGTAAAACAATAGCAGTTTTATTAGGATATCCTTTGTGTTATACGGTGTTACTACATTATAATTTATTTACATCAAAGGCACGCCGACTTCAAAACTGACGTGCCTCTATAAAGTCTAGAATGATTGTTAGTAATTTTTATTACTTCTTATTTTCTACTCTCTGAAAATTAATTTATTTCTGAAGATTATCTAGCTCTTAGAGCGGTATACATTCATATTAAAAGCAATCTAGTACCGTATGATCGAAAAAAAACGTCGTCCAGTTGGCTTGGAAATGAACATCGATGACATTCCCCATATAATTTTACGTATAAAATGACAGCGATCTTCGTTTCATAGCCATCGCCTACGCCGTTTTTTTTTTGATCATCCAGTATTATGAAGAAGATTTTAATAAGTTATAGTAAATATATAGTAATTAGTTTTTTAATGTTTATTTTTTTACACAATCCATCCAAGAAAAAGTTGATTTTTGTATTTTCTAAAAGAGCTATTTTTTCATTTATTATTACTTAATCTATATAATGTTGTTACAAAACATCTTTCCAAGTTCCTTCTAATGTTCTGTCGCCTAGATAGATCGCAATGAAGATGAATGCATATCAGGCAACGTGACAACTGTATGAAAAATTCTCTTATCCATCCATTTTCATATACAGAAGATAGCATCTTATTTTATTTGTATATTTCCACTCATACCCTTATATTCAGACATTGGTGCATTCAGTTTAGTTTAAAAATTCCTACAGCAGCGCTCAACACGGCAAAAATCAGAAGTTTTGCTCTGTATTTCATTTTTTTTGTCATAATATTTAAATATTTTAGTTTTTAACAGTGCATCAGTTATTGAAACTATAAAACCCTCAGGCACGAGGTTTGTGTGATGTACCGCATTCTTTTGAATGCGGTACATCACACAAACAATTTGATATCACCACAGGTGATTATTTTCAAGTTAAAGCCATACAATTTTGACTTTATATGGTTATTAACCTTAGCATCTTTTATTTTAAATGTTTTGATCTATTAAATACCTTTTTCTCATTGTGTCCTGATCGATTTTCAAATGGCACGCAATTGTGCCGCTCCTAGAAATGGAATTTATAAAATTATCCCGGTGAAAATGGAGAAATGGAACGCCATACCGCTCCGAAATATGTCGTGGAATATCGATATAGACAATAGAACGAGCTCTAAGCGGGGTATATAGACGGCGAATACGTATGCCATCCATATCCGTATCCTTAGATATGCAGGCAGCTGTTTACATTTCATTTTCAACAAGAGAAATAGTAAGAGACACGAAAATATCCTCATATAAAAGAATTATGGGTCTTTACTTTATACTGGGTGTCCTAAATAAATAGGATTAGGAGATAAATATTGGCATTTTAGATTTGAATATGATTGACTTTGTAACAAGTAGGAGACATATTGACATCAAAATCAAATTTCATAAAGAAATGAAATGAAACTTCTACACCCTGTATCTCTGAAACTAAACATTTTAGGATATACATTTATACGAACTTTACTACTTATATTTATCTGCAGAATATGCTGCCGAAGTTTCCGGAATACAGTTCGGGCTACCCTGTATAACATTACTTTAACTTTGGCTTCTTTTAAGGCCTGTCTATTCCATGTTTCTTTGTGTCTAGACCTATCATGATCTAAGTTTACCAAAAATACTTTTGAACTTAACAACCTCATCAGCGTTTCGGTATTCGTATTGTCATCTTAGACTATTAAAACGATATTTCAAAAGATACAAAGCCGGATGTTTCGAGTTTTGCCGCTACAAAGCGAGTGGATCCGCTAATTCGAGACCTTATTAGTGCGATTTGCCCATCTCCAGCATCCGAAGGGCGTAATTCTGAGAGATGTCTGGATTAGGGAAGGGCAAAAGCCCTAATTAAGACGATCAAGGGAGGAGATGTTGAATAGCAAACGGCGACAACTTCCTCTCGTGTCGACGCGATGTTTCAGACGACAATCTGACGGATTTCATTATGAACAAGTTCGTTTTTGTGCGACTATTGTTATCAGTTTCTTTAAACGTCTAAGTTTGGAGAATTTATTCGATTCCAGATAAGCTAAATTTATTTATAATGACTAATAGACACTAATATTATTTATACAGGGTGTTTAAAACACATGTAAAAATCTCATAAAAATAAGATTTATTTTTCAAATTAACATAGGTCCGATTCTGCTTTGTTTCGTAGCTACAGGGGGTTAACTAAAAGTTACTATAAGTGCGACATATTTTAATGTTAAAAAAGTGTCGACATATTCACCAATTCACAATATTTTTTTTTGTAAATTTTGCAAAGGTTTTCTAAAAATTAATACAAGAAATACAAAGAAAATACAAGAAAATGATGGTAGGTATTCTTGCAGAAATGTTTGCTCAAGCAGTTTGCTCACTATTTTACTAGTGGAAAAAATTTATTTTATCTCACTAGTTGGATGAAATACCACTTTAGACTCTTCACATGAGTGGATAAAATAATGTTTTCGCTATTTAGCGATGAAAATATGATGAATACGTGTTTGTTACCAACGAATACAATAATAATACGCTATTTTCCGGGTAATATCTAGATAGAGAAACATTTCCAGCTGACGTTACAGTTAATTAAATGCCTCGAAACTGAATTAACTTTGGCGAAAACAAACTCTAATTGAATGAGATTGAATTAAATAGGAACGAGAGATTCGGTCCTGCACGAAATTATACATCAAAAGGCGCCGGCCATATTAATCAAAATGTCCAGGGATGGTAAATAATGGTCGAGGAGAGGTGGAGCCAGGCTTCCAGCCAGCGTAGAGGACTCGGGAGTCTCTTCTGTCTTCGTTTCAGAGTGGAAAATGAAGTTGCCGCTGTGAAATTTCCAAATCTCGCGCTTCAAAAGACGCAAGTTTTCAATAGGAGGCTTAGAGCTTAGAACGATCTAGACACCTGAATCAGTCGAAAGTTTTGAAGCTAACATACCCTACTAGTATGACGTCGCAACAGGGCAATCCCGCGCTTCAAGAAATTGAAAGTTTCAATAGAAGTCTTAGAGCATAGAACGATCTAGACACCTGAATCGGTCGAAAGTTTTGAAGCTAACATACTATACTGGTATGACGTCACAACAGGGCAAGCTTTGTTACTTTGAAATTTGTGAAAATCATTGGAAATTTTCAATAAGAGGCTTGGAGCATAGAACGATCTAGACACTTGAATCGGTCGAAACTTTCGAAGCCAACATATCCTACTGGTATGACGTCACAACAGGGCAAGCTTTGTTACTTTGAAGTTTGTGAAAAGCATCGCAAGTTTTCAATAAGAGGTTTACAGCATAGAACGATCTGGACACCTGAATCGGTCGAAAGTTTTGAAGCTAACATACTATACTGGTATGACTATACTGGTATGACGTCACAACAGGGCAAGTTTTGTTACTTTGAAATTTGTGAAAATCATAGGAAATTTTCAATAAGAGGCTTAGAGAGCATAGAACGATCTAGACACATGAATCGGTCGAAACTTTCGAAGCCAACATATCCCACTGGTATGGCGTCACAACAGGGCAAGCTTTGAAATTTGTGAAAATAATTGGAAGTTTTCAATAAGAAGCTTAGAGCATAGAACGATCTAGACACCTGAGTTGGTCGAAAGTTTCGAAGCCAACATATCTTACTGGTATGACGTCACAACAGGGCAAGCTTTGTTACTCTGAAATTTGTGAAAATAATTGGAAGTTTTCAATAAGAGGCTTAGAGCATAGAACGATCTAGACACCTAAATCGGTCAAATCTTTCGAAGCCAACATATCCCACTGGTATGATGTCACAAAAGGGCAAACTTTCTTAATTTGAAATTTGTTAAATTCATTAGAAGTTTTCAATAAGAGGCTTAGAGCATAGAACGATCTAGACACTTGAATCGGTCGAAACTTTCGAAGCCAACATATCCCACTGGTATGACGTAACAACAGGGCAATCCCGCGGTTCAAAAAATTGAAATTTTCAATAGCTAAGCAATGAACGATCTAGACTAGCGATGGAAAAATCTCAATTTTGCTAATATATTTTCGTCTCGCTAATATACTTTCGTCTCGTGTGTCACGGCCTTGAATTTTTTTCTCACAGCGCGCGTAAACAAGTTTTACTTCAAAAATCTTAATTTTCACAAACGCCATTTTTCTACGCCCCTGTTTAATTTTAAACTGTCTATATTTACAGGAGCGATGCACATAATTACGCCGCCCCTTTTTTAATTTAATTACGGTGCCGCTAATGAAAAAGTTTTTGTCGTCGCGACGATAATCAGCCATGTAAATTAATATATTGGTAGTTTCTCAACTGGGAGCGGCGAAAATTTACACTGTGTGAAGAAGATACCGTGCCTAGGCATTATTACCATCGAATGTACACCGAAAAAAAATCTCTTTATTCAGTCATGCCGTAGTCCCATCACAGCTTATTCAGTATCAGCTGGTCTGTGATTCACCTGTCACCTACTGCACATAATATTCTCGTACGCATTGGGAAGTTAATCATCACGACTTTATACAGGGTAGTCCCAAATATATTCCGGAAACTTCGGCAGCATATTCTGCAGATAAAAATAAGTAAAAAAGTTCGTATAAATGTATGTCCTAAAATACTTAGTTTCGTAAATACAGGGTGTAGAGGTTTCATTTTTATTTTGATTTTTTTATGTTGACATCAAAATCCCATTTCTCATGTCAAAAAACTCCCAGACGTCAATTTTCTTCAAAATATTGACGTTACTTCAGAAATTATTTGGAAAAAATCGAAATAAAAATGAAACTCCAACACCCTGTATCTCCGAAACTAAACATTTTAGGACATACATTTATACGAACTTTTTTAGTTATTTTTATCTGCAGAATATGCTGGCGAAATTTCCGCAATACAGTTCGGCCCACCCTGTATATTGTTTTTTGAGTGTACGCGGTGTATCGCGCCTCAACAACAGGCGGGACTGAATCAATTCAGCACCCTCCGTTTAATTAGCATAGTTATGAAGTTCCGAAATACCCCGTTACTGACAGGTATATCGTCTACGTATATACCTACACCCGCGCGCCCTTCACGCTGAAGCTTAAGCAGCGTTTCAATTAGCACAGAAGCACACGGCCTCGTTAGAGATCGCTAATAATATCGTTATATATACGACAAAATGCTCCAATTATATGTGCGAGTTTAGAAGATCTATTATTTCTATTCTTTTAGGAGCTACACATTTTTAAATAAAGTACTTATATTTTTACAATCTTGAATTTGTTGAAAATGGAGCTCTCTATGCCCACCGTTATACTGAGTATGTCCTCTAAGAAGTTGTCGTGCCATTTGCTCCTTTCATTGGAAATCAGTTCATACTGATGCATGACAATGCCAGGCCCCAGGTTGCGCAGGGTAACGAGTTAGGAGTACGAGTAGTTAACGAGTAACTGGATGAGATTTGACTACGAAGATTGGAATGGCCTCCTTGTAGTCCCGACCTCAATCCAATCAAACATTTGTGCGATGAACTTAAAAGAGCTGTTCGTCGTCGTCCTATTCCACCACAAACTTTACACGAGCTATGGCTAGTATTAACGGAGATTCCTCCGTTGATACTAGCCATAGCTCTTGTCAAAGTCTTCTTGATCTATAGCTTGATATTCATCAGCTATATATAAGAATAACTGTCCTTATTCATTCGATACGAAGACCTCGAGCTGTTATTGCTGCGAGAGGTAGACATATACGGTATTAAAATTATTATAAAATTATTGTTTCTGTCAATAAAAGAATCTCAAAAATCAATACTTTACTTAAAAATGTTTAGCTCATAAAAAAAAGAGAGATAATGGGATAATTCAAAAAAAATTGATAAAAAATCGATAAATCGATATTAATTATTAATAAATAATAAATAAATCGATAACTCGATAAAACCATAAATCAATAAATCGATAAATCCATAAATCAATAAAACATTAAATTTATCTATCGATTTATCGATTAATCTACTATCGATAAACCTAACCTAAGGCAATCAATAATCAATAATCAATAATCAATAATCAATAATCAATAATCAATAATCAATAATCAATAATCAATAATCAATAATCAATAATCAATAATCAATAATCAATAATCAATAACCAATAACCAATAACCAATAACCGATAATCGATAATCGATAATCGATAATCGATAATCGATAATCGATAATCGATAATCGATAATCGATAATCGATAATCGATAATCGATAATCGATAATCGATAATCGATAATCGATAATCGATAATTGATAATCGATCATCGATCATCGATCATCGATCATCGATCATCGATCATCGATCATCGATCATCGATCATCGATCATCGATCATCGATCATCGATCATCGATCATCGATCATCGATCATCGATCATCGATCATCGATCATCGATCATCGATCATCAATCATCAATCATCAATCATCAATCATCAATCATCAATCATCAATCATCAATCATCAATCATCAATCATCAATCATCAATCATCAATCATCAATCATCAATCATCAATCATCAATCATCAATCATCAATCATCAATCATCAATCATCAATCATCAATCATCAATCACCAATCATCAATCATCAATCATCAATCATCAATCATCAATCATCAATAATCGTTACTCGATAATCGATAATCGATAATCAATTGATCACACTTTTAAAAAAAAATTGGTCAAATTTTTAATGTGGCGGAATTTTGTACCGGGGAGTATAGTTTCGTGCATTTTTTAACTTTATTTGAATCCAAAATCGATACCCTGCCTTAATTTCAAAGAGAAATTGCCAAAAAATGGGCAACCTTTTCGATGAAATACTAGCTAAAATAGACTCTCTATATTTAGTTAATGCCTCCTCAAAAGACTCTAATCCCGTTTTAGACGTGGCTTTTAATAAGAGCAAGGATCGGTGAGGGATACAGGGTAGTAGAGACAAAATTTAATAGGGTAGAAGTAAGGAGGGGATATATTTTCATCGGTTTAAAGTTGTACGATGGATAGATTAGTCGGTGTTTAGTCTCAGAAATATAAGTAAAGCTAGAGGAGGTCTAAAATAATTATTAATGCAGGTTTATTATTATTAAATTTGTATCTCCTTAAATGGCTTTCTTTTTACTGTGTTAATATACAGCGTGGTCCGAACTGTATTTCGGAAACTTCGGCAACACATTTTGCAGATAAAAATAAGCAAAAAAGTTTGTATAAATGTATGTCCTAAAATGTTTAGTTTCAGAGATACAGGGTGTAGAAGTTTGACTTTCATTTCGATTCAAAGGATTTTTTCCAAATAATTTTTGAAGTAACGTCAATATTTGGATGAAAATTGGTGTCTCGGAGTTTTTTTACATGAGAAATTTGATTTTGATGTCAATATAACTCCTATTTGCAGGGGGCGCCACCTACATGTGTTTTAATTTTTTGAAAAGTAATAACTTTTCGTCCGTACCTGTATAAAACTACTGAGTGAAAACATATACATTTCCGTGATTTTTTACGTAAAAAATGTCTCTTGGTAAAAATCGCTACAAGCAACCGTTCTCAAGATATTTAGAATTTTATTATCATTTTTTTTGATAAAATGATAAAACAGTTTCTGTTGAACTTTTGGCACAAAATTTATTTTTTTGCAAAAGGTTATGTACATTTTATCTGCTTATTTTATTATGCTCTTCAATCTTTGAACGAAAATATTAAACAAATTTCGTTATTTCCAAATGTCTGGATATTCGTAAAATTTCCATTTTCTATATAGACTGCTGTTAAAGCTCTGGGATAGATTTAAAGCTAATATTTGCCGAAACTCTTTCATTATCCTAATGATTTTCTCTTTGTCTTCCACTACGCGTTGCGCGAAAAATATTACATAAAATTTCAATTACATTAAAAGCAACTCTTTAGGGCGTCACCCCGACCTCCAAAGGGGTCATCAACTATCATTATTTACCTAATTATTTCGACTATTAGCTTTCCAGGAAATATCGTTTTTTTGGGCCACTGCAAATACATTTATTCTGACCCTTAAGGGATATCCCATGGGTATACTGTCCCTTCCTGACTGACAGTGAATGCATCTTGCCGGTAAATGGAAAAAGGTCTTATTTAAAAAAATGAAATATGTCCCAGAGACAGAATTTTGCCCAAACAAGAACAAGCCTGGATGGCCACAAAGGACAATTGGATACATTTTTCACAGTCCCAAAAAAAGATCCAAAAAAAAAGCGAACGGTTTTCGATGTAGTTCCTTTCTTTACCGACCTTTTTTTTCATTAACTTACAGGAATCAATAAAGCTAGGTCCAGACGTAAGGACTTATCGTACTTATCGTTTTTTTTTATGTAAGCCACACCCAAAGTTCCAAACACACGTGCTTTGATTAAGGATTGATTAAGGTTTGAAGAACTCCTGCATTGGCCATAAAATAGCGAACAATTTGTTGCAAAACCATATAAATTATATATCACTGTAATCACAAAACTTCAATCTATTTCCGTATCGTAACGGAATTTTAAATTGTGTCTTTAATTTCGAGAAAATTTAGTCCAAACATAAGGAATATTTTGTTGATGTTTAACCATCAAAATGTTAAAAATAAAGAAGTTGTTTAAAAATGTGCTACAATACGGATATAGTTTTATAATCCTTTATCTCTAGTTTCCTTCTTCATTTGTGTAAAAATACCTAGCCAGTTTTACATAAAACCTAAAATGCCGAACGCTTATTTTGCTACTTTTTCGGACTAGTGAAACGGACTATTAACATTTAATTTTTCTTATATCTACCTAATCATATTTCTATCTAAATACAAACGTTTTAAAAGCATCTCTAAGATAATCTGACCCCGTATCAGGAAACTTTGTATATACTTAAAAGTACTCTTGAATTTATTTTCAAATATTCATAAGGCGAGTAAGAAGAGTAATCTTGAATTAAAAGCAGTCGCTACGTTACATGGTAAATATAAAGTTTTTAGCTTGGGAATAACGAAAAAAAAACTTTTAACGTTTTAAAAGTTTTCTTCTAGAAGGAGATAAGTTTTTCTGGTAAGGAGTTTTCTCTTTTGTTTACATTTACAATTTATTTTAGTTAATATAGATCCCGGCCAAACTTTTTTTACTTTAAGAAAACTAATGGATAGGCTTTCTTTTATCGCTGAAGAGGTTTGTAAGTAATTTATTTCGATCCTGAAGTTTTAAAACAGGAAACGAAGCAAATTTTCTAGGATTTTTGGGCTTAATGATATTGATACACATTATGTTATATTTCTTTTTTGTATTTTGCATACATCAATCAACTCTGCGAGGGTTAGATGGTTATAATTTGATTATTATACATCCTAAACTCGGATAGACGCATCTCTATTCCGTGAAATCTAATTATACGAATAGTTTCAGATGTAGTTTGAGTTTATTTCGCTAATATTATTAAGGCTTAATAAGGAAAATGATGAGGATATGCGTAGAATGCCATCTGGAACTTGTTGAAACAAATATTAATCAAACATTTATAGTTGGTCGTCATTTTTTATTATTAATACCACTTATCCGATAACTATTTCTTCACAGTAGATTCTCATGAATTCCGGTAGAGGTCGCCTTACTCGGTATAACGGTAACAGTGCCATTTTCTAAATGACAAGGCCAAGAGACTACAAAGAGCATACAAACAGTGCTGTGATTCGACAGTTTGTTTTCTAAAAGCGTGCAATTCTTTTAGTCGGTCTCGGTTAATGTAATTAGAAGTGTGTACAGTTGCAGATATTGCAGGGATCTGTACACCTCATTTACCCTGATGTCTAAGAATGGACATTGTCTACATAGTCTACCTTTATCTTAAGTAATTTTCAAAAAAGCTTTCAAAGATTGGTAAAAAATATTTTTTAACCAACAGCCACTACTTATACAGATATGTATAACTCACATGTATACATGCATATAAAATAAATAATAACACACGCGTGAGTTTTTAAAGTTATAACAAACTAGTGTGTTATAACTTCAAAGCCACACTATTTTATTGAAATTATTAAGCTTTATTCATAAATTACTAATTCGTGAGTACCCTGCTGTAAGAGAGAGAGAAGAAGAAAGTGATAAAATCAGAGGTTGCCCGATATTTTTTTCTAACTATTTACGACCGAAATTTGTTTAAAAAAGTAACTTTTTAAAGCGTAAAATTAATTTCAGGAACTTTGTCAAACGAAAAACAGATTTTGGACTATTAAAAAATATATTGAACGCTTTTTATAAGATAAAATTTAAACAAAACAATATAAAATATCTAATACATCTTTTACATCAATTATCAACTTTATTTACTGAAATAAATTAATAAATTGATAAATCCATAAATCAATAAATCCCTATATCAATAAATCCATAAATCGATATTAATCAAATCTACAATAAATCAAATCTACAATAATCAATAATCAATAATCAACAATCATTAATCATTAATCATTAATCATTAATCATTAATCATTAATCATTAATCAATAATCAATAATCAATAATCAATAATCAATAATCAATAATCAATAGTCAATAGTCAATAATCAATAATCAATAATCAATAATCAATAATCAATAATCAATAGTCAATAATCAATAATCAATAATCAATAATCAATAATCAAATCTACAATAATCAATAATCAATAATCAACAATCATTAATCATTAATCATTAATCATTAATCATTAATCATTAATCATTAATCATTTATCATTAATCATTAATCATTAATCATTAATCATTAATAATTAATCATTAATCATTAATCAATAATCAATAATCAATAATCAATAATCAATAATCAATAATCAATAGTCAATAGTCAATAATCAATAATCAATAATCAATAATCAATAATCAATAATCAATAATCAATAATCAATAATCAATAATCAATAATCAATAATCAATAATCAATAATCAATAATCAATAATCAATAATCAATAATCAATAATCAATAATCAATAATCAATAATCAATAATCAATAATCAATAATCAATAATCAATAATCAATAATCAATAATCAATAATCAATAATCAATAATCAATAATCAATAATCAATAATCAATAATCAATAATCAATAATCAATAATCAATAATCAATAATCAATAATCAATAATCAATAATCAATAATCAATAATCAATAATCAATAATCAATAATCAATAATCAATAATCAATAATCAATAATCAATAATCAATAATCAATAATCAATAATCAATAATCAATAATCAATAATCAATAATCAATAATCAATAATCAATAATCAATAATCAATAATCAATAATCAATAATCAATAATCAATAATCAATAATCAATAATCAATAATCAATAATCAATAATCAATAATCAATAATCAATAATCAATAATCAATAATCAATAATCAATAATCAATAATCTATAATCAATAATCAATAATCAATAATCAATAATCAATAATCAATAATCAATAATCTATAATCTATAATCTATAATCTATAATCTATAATCTATAATCTATAATCTATAATCAATAATCAATAATCAATAATCAATAATCAATAATCAATAATCAATAATCAATAATCAATAATCAATAATCAATAATCAATAATCAATAATCAATAATAATAATCAATAATCAATAATCAATAATCAATAATCAATAATCAATAATCAATAATCAATAATCAATAATCAATAATCAATAATCAATAATCAATAATCAATAGCAGGTGCCCTGCCCATTGCCACTTGAAGGATTTAATTCTGTTGATGACACCGATTTCCTGGGTCTTTTGTCGTATCCACTCTATTCTTTTACGGTCTTTCTTGGTTATTTCCAGCATATTTCGTTCCATTGAGCGTTGTGCGACCTGCAGTTTTCTTTTTTCATACCGTTTCGTATTTTAAAAATAAAGCCTTCAAGTAAACTTTTGTTACAACTTTAAGATAAAATGTCTTTTCGAAGTTTAACGTTCAGAGGACAGCTTTTATACCAAACAACTTATATCTGCCTTCGCCTATAACCCTTTACAAGTAAGTTTCGTCTCTATAGGTCGCGCAAGGAATGTAAAACAGGCTTTATAGAAAATCAGCCTGAAGGATCAATACCACAAATGCACACACTGACAACTTTTCTATATCGGGTGCGTTTCAAAAGTGGCTCACCCCTATAACTTTTTTATTTTTTCAGATAAAAAAAACGAGATTTGGTATGTTGGTACATAAATTAGGATTGATCGACGCATGCAATTGTTTTTGATCACTTCCTGTTTCACCGGAAATGACTACAACTTTTGATTTTTAAATGGCACCCTAGGTATATTTTTACTTTATTTGATAGAAAATGACAGTCTGAATTGAATGACATATTCTATTATGTCAACTTTCGTAATCGTCATTTAAATTTCAATCTAGAGTGCCACGGCTGTGTTAAAAATACTAATTTTTAATCAAGGAGGCTTGGAAAAATAGACTTGACCGTCTAATATTTTTTGTTGTCTTGTCCTGGTCGTTTAAAAGATGCCCAAATCGTATTTTTAATCATATCTCAATTTTTTCAAATGGAACGAGGGTGGCTTATTAGCATATTTGGAAAAAGCATTTTTTCCGAATAATTTGGTACCACACACTCGGTATTTTTAAGGGGAAAATCAAATCTTGTAAAAAAACAAAGTTCTTTTATAAAGTAAAGTGCGTTATACAAGACAAAAAATAAATCTGAACATATAAATAAATAAACTAAAAAGGGTTTGGAATGGGTGAGTTTACAGGCAGATTTTACGACGCGACTTCAGTACGGTAGAAATCGTAAAAACAGCCGTCAGATGGCAACGCCATCTGCTTCGGGGTGTACAAATACACGTTTGTATATGTTATTCCGTATCCAGACAACTCTATATAGAGACTATAGTGGAAACGGGCGAAATAATGTATAGATGTTCTGGCATTTCCATACGAAAATTTACGTTCATTCGCTTCTCGTCTGTTTAAATATACAGGGTGTACCGTGCGATGCACCAAAAAATCTTTTTAGATATCATGAAAATATCGATCACGATGATGAAAAAAAACTTCTGGTAAAGTTTGAGCTTTTATTAATATTAAGGGGTGTCTCATCGTGATTTTCGAGGTCTTCATAAAAGGTATAACATGATTTTTCATTTAATCGACTTATTTGAAAGTTATTGAATTTATAGCAGATTTAGTTAATAAAAAAATATTATCTAAAAACTATATTGTCCCTTAAGTACGGCAGCTTATCATGTTATCAATTATGTTATTAATATTATCAATAAATCGATAAATCGATAAATCGATAAATCGATAAATCGATAAATCGATAAGTCGATAAATCGATAAATCGATAAATCGATAAATCGATAAATCGATAAATCGATAAATCGATAAATCGTTAAATCGATAAATCGATAAATCGATAAATCGATAAATCGATAAATCGATAAATCGTTAAATAAATAAATCGATAAATCGATAGATCGATAGATCGATAGATCGATAGATCGATAGATCGATAGATCGATAGATCGATAGATCGATAGATCGATAGATCGATAGATCGATAGATCGATAGATCGATAAATCGATAAATCGGTAAATCGGTAAATCGATAAATCTATAATTCGATAATTCGATAAATCGATAAACCGATAAACCGATAAACCGATAAACCGATACACCGATAAACCGATAAATCGATAAACCGATAAATCGATAAATCGATAAATCGATAAATCGATAAATCGATAAATCGATAAGCCGATAAATCGTTAAATAAATAAATCAATAAATCGATAAATCGATAGATCGATAGATCGATAGATCGATAGATCGATAGATCGATAGATCGATAGATCGATAAATCGGTAAATCGGTAAATCGGTAAATCGGTAAATCGATAATTCGATAATTCGATAAACCGATACACCGATACACCGATAAACCGATAAACCGATAAACCGATAAACCGATAAACCGATAAATCGATAAATCGATAAATCGATAAATCGATAAATCGATAAATCGATAAATCGATAAATCGATAAATCGATAAATCATTAAATCAATAAATCAATAAATCAATAAATCAATAAATCAATAAATCAATAAATCAATAAATCAATAAATCAATAAATCAATAAATCAATAAATCAATAAATCAATAAATCAATAAATCAATAAATCAATAAATCAATAAATCAATAAATCAATAAATCAATAAATCAATAAATCAATAAATCAATAAATCAATAAATCAATAAATCAATAAATCAATAAATCAATAAATCAATAAATCAATAAATCAATAAGTCAATAGATTTTTACAATAAGCTGATTTGTTAGAACGCAATAACATTCCCAATAATCCCAACCACCCAATCACCAAATTTGGTAATTTTTTTAACTTTTATTCAAAGCGGTACGGTTTAGGCTATACTTCTTCACGTATGGACAACCTGTATACATAGAAATATGTCCTGAAACGCTCGATGCGAACGAAAATTGGAAAACTCAATGAGAAATATGGAAAAACAACATTACGAACACGTCTAGCGATATGGAGTTACGCAATTATGCAAAGTTTGCTTACGCTGAATATAACGAAATGCGCCCTGTTTATTTAGACAGAGTGCGCGAAATAAAATATGCACATCGGGACATTTCTTTCAGTAGAAGAGAAAATTGTATATTTTTCTATGTATATATAATATCATTCTAAATATTATATTATTGCTTCTTTCAAAAAAAGGAGTTCATATTTGAAGTAAAACTTCTTACTAAAAGCTATAAAATTGAAGTATTTGAGGACATGTTTGAAAAAGTGACTTATAATGCTGTTTTAATATAAATATTATTTTCAATTTATTTCTGCTATCTGTACATTTTCTGTTTCTTCAATAGCCTGCAAATATTGTGGAATACAACCCAAAATAGATACTTCTATACAAATGCCTAATAATGTTAACGCTCCTTAAAATTTGTTTAGATAAAAGAGAAGAAATTTTAGATGTTTTGTTCATTATTTATAGTGATTTGCAGCAATTTTGTTAAATTATACGTATATTCTCGATGATTACTGATTTGAAATAATGTTGCGTTCCGGCGTAGAACGACATCGTAATATTGAGAAAAAAAACGAGATAAAACTTCAGAAAAAATAGACATTTGTGTTGAGTTTTGTGACTTGTTAAGGGGAAATAAAAATAAAATCAAAAAAGAAAGAAACTACGGATGGTTGTGCCGAAATGAGAAATAAAAAGTGATAAAATTTCGTTCTGCGTTTCGTACTAAAGCGTTTTGTAACGTGAATACGAAGAATGGGAACACGAAAAAAGATGGAAAAGTCCAGTTGCATTCGGTCTGTTTTCAGCAACCCCGCCGGTTAAAAAAGAATTTCATAATTCTGTCAGTGCCGATGTGCAGTTGTTACTAAAATATTACGCTCAAACAAAAGACTTAAAAAAATATGTTAAAATAGGTTGTAGAAGAGATAAAGCTACTGAATGAGAATTTAACTAAATGATAAATAAAATATCTACCTTCCTTATAAGAAGCTTAAAATTCAAGAATACCCAAAAGGGCCTAAGAAAAATCAGGAAAAGTGGGTAGGTATAATCAAAATCAAATTTTCGAACGTTTTCGGAAGTTGAAAATTTAATACTGTTGTTCGAGCGAGAGAGGCTTTGAAAAGTTTTTCTTTTCGAGGGGCGATGTTAAATTTGTTGTAAGAGAGAGAAAAAGAAAGTGATAAAGTCAGAGGTTTCCCGATACTTTTTTCTAACTTTTTACGCCCGAAATTTGTTTAAAAAAGTAACTTTTTAACGCCTAAAATTAATTTCGAGAACTTTGTCAAACGAAAGAGATTTTGGACTATTAAAATATATTGAACGCCTCTTTATAAGATAAAATTTAAAGAAAACGATATAAAATATCAAATACCTCTTTTACATCAATCATCAACTTTATTCACTGAAATAAATCAATAAATTAATAGTTTAATATGTCAATAATCAATAATCAATAATCAATAATCAATAATCAATAATCAATAATCAATAATCAATAATCAATAATCAATAATCAATAATCAATAATCAATAATCAATAATCAATAATCAATAATCAATAATCAATAATCAATAATCAATAATCAATAATCAATAATCAATAATCAATAATCAATAATCAATCATCAATAATCAATAATCAATAATCAATAATCAATAATCAATAATCAATAATCAATAATCAATAATCAATAATCAATAATCAATAATCGATAATCGATAATCGATAATCGATAATCGATAAACAATAAACAATAATCAATAAACAATAATCAATAAACAATAATCAATAAACAATAATCCATAATCCATAATCAACAATCAATAATCCATAATCCATAATCCATAATCCATAATACATAATCCATAATCCATAATCCATGATCAATAATCAATAATCCATAATCGATAATCGATAATCGATAATAGATAATAGATAATAGATAATAGATAATAGATAATAGATAATAGATAATAGATAATAGATAATAGATAATAGATAATAGATAATAGATAATAGATAATAGATAATCGATAAACAATAAACGATAATCGATAATCGATAATCGATAATCGATAATCGATAATCGATAATCGATAATCGATAATCGATAATCGATAATCGATAATCGATAAACAATAAACAATAAACAATAAACAATAAACAATAAACAATAAACAATAAACAATAAACAATAAACAATAAACAATAAACAATAAACAATAAACAATAAACAATAAACAATAAACAATAAACAATAAACAATAAACAATAAACAATAAACAATAAACAATAAACAATAAACAATAAACAATAAACAATAAACAATAAACAATAAACAATAAACAATAAACAATAAACAATAAACAATAAACAATAAACAATAAACAATAAACAATAAACAATAAACAATAAACAATAAACAATAGAACAATAAATGATAGAACAATAAACAATAAACAATAAAACAATAAACAATGAAACAATAATAGAATAAACAATAAACAATAAACAATAAACAATAAACAATAAACAATGAATGATGAATGAAACAATGAAACAATAAACAATGAAACAATGAAACAATAAACAATAAACAATAAACAATAAACAATAAACAATAAACAATAAACAATAATAAACAATAAACAATAAACAATAAACAATAAACAATAAACAATAAACAATAAACAATAAACAATAAACAATAAACAATAAACAATAAACAATAAACAATAAACAATAAACAATAAACAATAAACAATAAACAATAAACAATAAACAATAAACAATAAACAATAAACAATAAACAATAAACAATAAACAATAATCCATAATCCATAATCCATAATCCATAATCCATAATCCATAATCCATAATCCATAATCCATAATCCATAATCCATAATCCATAATCCATAATCCATAATCCATAATCCATAATCCATAATCCATAATCCATAATCCATAATCCATAATCCATAATCCATAATCCATAATCCATAATCCATAATCCATAATCCATAATCCATAATCCATAATCCATAATCCATAATCCATAATCCATAATCAATAAATCAATACTAGGGTAATCAATAAATAAATATACCAATAGTTCAATATGTCAATAATTCAATAAATATATAAAAAATTAAAAAATAAAACAATAAATCAATAATTCAATACTGGGGAATCAATAAACATTAAAACAACAAAACAATAAAACAATACATCAATAAATCTATAAATCAATCAATCTCAATATCAATAAATAAATAAATAAATATATTTCGTTCATAAACTTAAATCCATCCCGAAACTGAAGATAACTAAGTTAAAAGTTAATGATACGAACAGTTACTTAAAACCAACTATCATGACTTCTCTTTAAAACAGAGAAAAGCCCTTTCAGAGCTTTTTTTAAACGAGAAATTCAGCCCGAGCGCTTAAATTTTAATTTGAAAACTGACCTCGGAGACGTCATATTTTTCATCGTCTTGCTAAAATTACCGACAAGAAAATTAATCTCCAGTTCTTATTTTAGTTGGCTTGAAGAAAAATTAAGGGAAAACAAATTTAATTTAGGAAAGTCCGTTGAAATGACTTTATAATTTTTTTCTGAGATAAATAAGTGAATATGTGGATAATGAAAAAATAATAATACAGAATTTAGCCTAAACTAGATGTTATTTATACAAATAAAAAAAAGCGCCAAGTAAGCGATTGTAAAGGCGATCCCTCCACTATCTGTTTCAAACATTTCTTTAGACAGAGGCTGTCGCTCAAAAACGGAAACAAAGGCTGGCGGAAAGGGTCCATTGTCTTGGCTTCGAATAATTGTAGGCAACAACAATAACTGGCTGGCTGTTACACGCTCGCTATAAATAATCTGTGGCGTGCAGTATAAGGGCAGGGAGAAGATGCTCCAGATAATACAATGGGAACCGATAGTCTATTTATATATCCAGAACGATCCTAGTTTACTTGAAAACAGGGGTGAAAAAAAGTATTTTGTATATTGTAGATGTATAGGTCGGGGAAGTTACACACCGCCATCTTATACAGGGTGTTTTAAAAAACATGTGCCATCTCTCGTGGGGAGATTCCTCACCAAAAATAAGATTTATTTTTCTTTATCAACATAGGTCCGACTCTGCTTTGTTTCGTAGCTACTGGGTGTTAAAATCTCAATAATATTTCGATTTATTATAATTTTCTTCCAAGTACTTTTAGTAATTCGAATGAAATTTTGGACGTAACAGTTACTATAAGTGGTACATATTTTAATGGTAAAAAAGTGTCGATAAATTCATCAGGGACGAGCATTAGAATTATCACTAGAATATTTTTCAAAAAAACATGTGCGCCACTGACTTTTCTTTTGATATCAAAATTGTGTAGCCCGTTTAATGCCAATTAAAAGTTATCTCTTGATATTTTCTCGAATTCGGCTTCCGTAATGAGATCAACGCAAATTTATTAATCACAATTAATAAAAATAAAATAAAAATAACATTAATAAATCATATATTTTACCTAATTTATTATAAGAATTTATTAACTCTTGCAACTGCACTGTTTTTTGTAAAATACGAAATACGATTCTTAAATAATCTTTAAAATTTCATTAGTTAATAATTTCACAGTGGTACTATTTAATTTTCTGTCTGGCAATTTTGGAATTTGGCGATATTTACCAGCCACGAGGCGCGCACAAAAACTCGAAATCTCCGCGTGTCATTATTTAGCATTTCGAATCTCATCAGCGAAAATCCCCCTGTGTTTCCCGGGAGATCCGCGGTGAAATTTAATTTTCCATTTTCCCCTAGACTGCCGAACAACTTTTCCTTAGCTGGAGCTGCTCTTTTTCCATGTAGTTTTCGTGTTAAATTACCGAAATAAGAAAATCCTTCATACGTTGATCTTAATTAAAACAAGGTAAAATTAAATAAACGTACTGTCCAAAATTAGATGTAGCTTTAAATATATTTTGGAAGTATAGAATAAGAGTAACCATAGCAACCTTGTAGATATGTTGTGTCGCCTTTTCTTCAGTTATAACTCTTCATACAGTCTTAGAGTTTTGTCATAAACCAGTATCTGAGACGGTTTTATAGAGGTTAGTTCTCCATCTCCTATATCAGTCGTACCAAAGTTTATGGTACGAATGTGATGAGCTGTTCTGGTGTTTCCCCATTTTTCCCATAGAATATACATTCGCCGTTGTTTCTTAGCTTCAATCTACTGAGATATTCAATAAATCAATAAAACAATAAATCAGTAAATCAATAAATCAATAAATCAATAAAACAATAAAACAATAAATCAATAAATCAATAAATCAATAAATCAATAAATCAATAAATCAATAAATCAATAAAACAATAAAACAATAAATCAATAACTCAATAAATCAATAAAACAATAAAACAATAACTCAATAACTCAATAAATCAATAAAACAATAAAACAATAAAACAATAACTCAATAACTCAATAACTCAATAAATTAATAAATCAGTAAATCAATAAATCAATAACTCAATAAATCAATAAATCAATAATTCAATAAATCAATAAAACAATAAAACAATAAATCAATAAATCAATAAAACAATAAAACAATAAATCAATAAAACAATAACTCAATAACTCAATAAATCAATAACTCAATAAATCAATAACTCAATAAATCAATAACTCAATAACTCAATAAATCAATAACTCAATAACTCAATAAATCAATAACTCAATAACTCAATAAATCAATAACTCAATAAATCAATAACTCAATAACTCAATAAATCAATAAATCAATAAATCAATAAATCAATAAATCAATACATCAATAAATCAATAACTCAATAAATCAATAACTCAATAAATCAATAACTCAATAAATCAATAAATCAATAAATCAATAAATCAATAACTCAATAACTCAATAACTCAATAAATCAATAACTCAATAACTCAATAACTCAATAAATCAATAACTCAATAACTCAATAAATCAATAACTCAATAAATCAATAAATCAATAAATCAATAACTCAATAACTCAATAAATCAATAACTCAATAACTCAATAACTCAATAACTCAATAAATCAATAAATCAATAAATCAATAACTCAATAACTCAATAAATCAATAAATCAATAACTCAATAACTCAATAACTCAATAACTCAATAACTCAATAACTCAATAACTCAATAACTCAATAACTCAATAACTCAATAAATCAATAAATCAATAACTCAATAACTCAATAACTCAATAAATCAATAAATCAATAAATCTATAAATCTATAAATCTATAAATCTATAAATCCATAAATCCATAAATCTATAAATCTATAAATCTATAAATCTATAAATCTATAAATCTATAAATCTATAAATCCATAAATCTATAAATCTATAAATCTATAAATCTATAAATCCATAAATCTATAAATCTATAAATCTATAAATCTATAAATCTATAAATCTATAAATCTATAAATCTATAAATCTATAAATCTATAAATCTATAAATCTATAAATCTATAAATCTATAAATCTATAAATCTATAAATCTATAAATCCATAAATCTATAAATCTATAAATCTATAAATCTATAAATCTATAAATCTATAAATCTATAAATCTATAAATCTATAAATCTATAAATCTATAAATCTATAAATCTATAAATCTATAAATCTATAAATCTATAAATTCATAAATCTATAAATCTATGGGGTCCATAAATCTATAAATCTATAACCCATAAATCTATAAATCTATAAATCTATAAATCTATATAAATCTATAAATCTATAAATCTATAACTTATGCAACTATATAAATCTATAAATCTATAAATCTATAAATCTATAAATCTATAAATCTATAAATCTATAAAATCTGGTAAACTATAAATCTATAAATCTATAAATCTATAAATCTATAAATCTATAAATCTATAAATCCATAAATCCATAACCTATAAATCTATAAATCTTACACGGCAAATCTATAAATCTATAAAATCATAATCCATAAATCTATAAATCTATAAATCTATAAATCTATAAATCTATAAATCTATAAATCTATAAATCTATAAATCTATAAATCTATAACCATAACCTGGGAGCAATCCATAAATCCATAAATCTATAAATCTATAAATCTATAAATCGGCAAATCCATAAATCTATAAATCTATAAATCCATAAATCTAAATCCATAAATCTATAAATCTATAAATCTATAAATCTATAAATCTATAAATCTAACCATAAATCTATATAAATCCATAAATCTATAAATCCAAATCTATAAATCTATAAATCTATAAATCCATAAATCTATAAACTATAAATCCATAAATCCATAAATCTATAAATCCTATGCACCCATAAACCATAAATCTATAGCAAATCTATAAATCTATAACCAAGTAACCCATAAATCTGGAGCAACCCATAAATCTATGTCCATAAATCTATAAATCTATAACCCTTATAAATCTATAAATCTATAAATCTATAAATCTATAAATTCATAACTATAAAATTTATAAATCTATAAATCTATAAATCTATAAATCTATAAATCTATAAATCTATAAATCTAAATCTATAAATCTATAAATCTTAGCAATCTATAAATCTATAAATCTACAACTATAAATCCCAGCAATCTATAAATCTATAAATCCATAAATCTATAAATCTATAAATCTATAAAATCTATAAATCTATAACCTATAAAATCTGATAAATCTATAAATCTATAAATCTATAATCTATAAATCTATAAATCTATAAATTCATAAATCTGAATCTATAAATCTATAAATCTATAAATCTATAAATCTATAAATCTATAAATCTATAAATCTATAAATCTATAAATCTATAAATCTATAACAATCTATAACCATAAATCTATAAATCTATAAATCTATAAATCCATAAATCTATAAATCCATAAATCCATAAATCCATAAATCTATAAATCCATAAATCTATAAATCTATAAATCTATAAATCTATAAATCTATAAATCTATAAATCTATAAATCTATAAATCTATAAATCTATAAATCTATAACCCATAAATCTATAAATCCATAAATCTATAAATCTATAAATCTATAAATCTATAAACTATAAATCTATAAATCTATAAATCTATAAATCTATAAATCTATAAATCTATAAATCTATAAATCTATAAATCTATAAATCTATAAATCTATAAATCTATAAATCTATAAATCTATAAATCTATAAATCTATAAATCTATAACTCAATAAATCAATAACTCAATAACTCAATAACTCATTAACTCAATAACTCAATAAATCAATAAATCAATAACTCAATAAATCTATAAATCTATAAATCTATAAATCTATAAATCTATAAATCAATAAATCAATAAATCAATAAATCAATAACTCAATAACTCATTAACTCAATAAATCAATAAATCAATAACTCAATATATCTATAAATCTATAAATCTATAAATCTATAAATCTATAAATCTATAAATCTATAAATCTATAAATCTATAAATCTATAAATCTATAAATCTATAAATCTATAAATCTATAAATCTATAAATCCATAAATCTATAAACTAGCAAATTCATAAATCTATAAATCATCAGAGTAAATCTATAACCCATAAATCTATAAATTATAAATCTATAAATCTATAAATCTATAAATCTATAAATCTATAAATCTATAAATCTATAAATCTATAAATCTATAAATCTATAAATCTATAAATCTATAAATCTATAAATCTATAAATCTATAAATCTATAAATCTATAAACCTATAAATCTATAACTATAAATCTATAAATCTATAAATCTATAAATCTATAAATCTAGCCAAATCTATAAATCTATAAATCTATAAATCTATAAATCTATAAATCTATAAACTATAAATCTATAAATCTATAAATCTATTAATCTATAAATCTATTTAATCTATAAATCTATTAATCTATAAATCCATAAATCTATAAATCTAAATCTATAAATCTATGGGGTCCATAAATCTATAAATCTATAAATCTATAAATCCATAACTATAAATCTATAAATCTATAACCATAACCCATAAATCTATAAATCTATAAATCTATAAATCTATAAATCTGTTAACTAAATCTATAAATCTATAAACTATAAATCTATAAATTCAAGCAATCTATAAATCTATAAATCTATAAATCTATAAATCTATAAATCATAAATCTATAAATCTATAAATCTATAACTATATAAATCTATAAATCTATAAATTATAAATCTATAAATCTATAAATCTATAAATCTATAAATCTATAAATTCTATAAATCTATAAATCTATAAATCTATAAATCTATAAATCTATAAATCTATAAATCTATAAATCTATAAATCTATAAATCTATAAATCTATAAATCCATAAATCTATGTCCATGGGGTCCATAAATCTATAAACCTTATAAATCCAACTTATAAATCATATATAAATCCTATAAATCTATAAATCTATAACCCATAAATCTATAAATCTATAAATCTATAAATCTATAACTATAACTATAAATCTTATAAATCTATAACTATAAATCTATAAATCTATAAATCTATAAATCTATAAATCTATAACCTATAAATCTATAAATCATAAATCCATAAATCCATAAATCTATAAATCTATAAATCTATAAATTCATAAATCTATAAATCTATAAATCTATAAATCTATAAATCTATAAATCTATAAATCTATAAATCCTATAAATCTATAAATCTATAAAATCTATAAATCTATAAATCTATAAATCTATAAATCTATAAATCTAAATCTATAAATCTATAAATCTATAACCTATAAATCTATAAATCTATAAATCTATAAATCTATAAATCTATATAAATCTATAACCATAAATCTATAAATGTATAAATCTATAAATCTATAAATGCATAAATCTATAAATCTATAAACTATAAATCTAAATCCTATAAACTATTAAATCTATAAATCCATAACTATAAATCTATAAATCTATAAATCTATAAATCTATAAATCTATAAATCTATAAATCTATAAATCTATAAATCTATAAATCTTATAACCCATAAATCCATAACCCAAATCTATAAATCCTATAAATCTATAAATTCCGGCAACTGGCAAATCTATAAATCTATAAATCTATAAATCTATAAATCTATAAATCGACACCCATAAACAATCGATAAATCGATAAATCGATAAATCGATAAATCGATAAATCGATAAATCGATAAATCGATAAATCGATAAATCGATAAATCGATAAATCGATAAATCGATAAATCGATAAATCGATAAATCGATAAATCGATAAATCGATAAATCGATAAATCGATAAATCTATAACTCAATAAATCTATAACTCAATAAATCAATAAATCAATAACTCAATAACTCAATAAATCAATAAATCAATAACTCAATAATCTATAAATCTATAAATCTATAAATCTATAAATCTATAAATCTATAAATCTATAAATCTATAAATCTATAAATCTATAAATCTATAAATCTATAAATCTATAAATCTATAAATCTATAAACTATAAATCTATAAATCTATAAATCTATAAATCTATAAATCTATAAATCTATAAATCTATAAATCTATAAATCTATAAATCTATAACCTATAAATCTATAAATCTATAAATCTATAAATGTATAAATGTATAAATGTATAAATTTTGTTAAATCTATAAATCTATAAATCTAAATCTATAAATCTATAAATCTATAAATCTATAAATCCATAAATCCATAAATCTATAAATCTATAAATCTATAAATCTATAAATCTAAATCTATAAATCTATAAATCTATAAATCTATAAATCTATAAATCTATAAATCTATAAATCTATAAATCTATAAATCTATAACCTATAAATCCATAAATCTATAAATTCATAAATCTATAACCTATAAATCTATAAATCTATAAATCTATAAATCTATAAATCTATAAATCTATAAATCTATAAATGTATAAATGTATAAATGTATAAGTCTATAAATCTATAAATCTATAAATCTATAAATCTATAAATCTATAAATCTATAAATCTATAAATGTATAAATGTATAAATGTATAAATCTATAAATCTATAAATCTATAAATCTATAAATCTATAAATCTATAAATGTATAAATCTATAAACTCCATAAATCTATAAATCTATAAATCATATAAACCCTATAAATCTATAAATCTATAAATCTATAAATCTATAAATCTATATAAATCTATAAATCTAAATCTATAAATCTATAAATCTATAAATCTATAAATCTATAAATCTATAAATCTATAACCTATAAATCTATAAATCTATAAATCTATAAATCTATAAATCTATAAATCTATAAATCTATAAATCTATAAATCTATAAATCCATAAATCCATAAATCTATAAATCCATAAATCCATAAATCTATAAATCTATAAATCCATAAATCTATAAATCCATAAATCCATAAATCTATAACCCATAAATCTGGCAAACCATAATCCATAAATCTATAAATCCATAAATCTATAAATCTATAAATCTATAAATCTATAACCTATAAATCTATAAATCTATAAACTATAAATCTATAAATCTATAAATCTATAAATCTATAAATCTATAAATCTATAAATCCTATAACCCAAATCTATATATAACCTGAGAATCCATAAATCTATAAATCTATAAATCTATAAATCTATAAATCTATAAATCTATAACCCATAAATCTGGCAATCCATAAATCCATAAATCTATAAATCCATAACCATAACCCATAAATCCATAAATCTATAAATCCATAAATCCATAAATCCATAAATCCATAAATCCATAACCCATAAATCCATAAATCCATAAATCCATAAATCTATAAATCCATAAATCCTATAAATCCATAAATCCATAAATCTATAAATCCATAAATCCATAACCCATAAATCTATAAATCCATAACCCAAGTAAATCTATAACCATAAATCCATAAATCCATAAATCTATAACCTATAAATCTATAAATCTTTTATAAATCTATAAATTCCATAAATCTAAATCTATAAATCTATAAATCTATAAATCTATAAATCTATAAATCTATAAATCTATAAATCTATAAATCTATAAATCTATAAATCTATAAATCTATAAATCTATAAATCTATAAGCAATCTATAAATCTATAAATCTATAAATCTATAACCTATAACTATAAATCTATAACTATAAATCTATAACCCATAAATCTATAAATCTATAAAATCTATAACTATAAATCTATAAATCCATAAATCTATAAATCTATAAATCCATAACTATAAATCCATAAATCTATAAATCTATAAATCTATAAATCTATAAATCTATAAATCTATAAATCCATAAATCTATAAATCCATAAATCTATAAATCCAATCCATAATCTATAAATGTATAAATCTATAAATCTATAAATCTATAAATCTATAAATCCATAAATCCATAAATCCATAAATCTATAAATTCGTAAATCGATAAATCGATAACCGATAAATCGATAAATCGATAAATCGATAAATCGATAAATCGACAATCGATAAATCGATAAATCAAATCGATAAATCGATAAATCGATAAATCGATAAATCGATAAATCGATAAATCGATAAATCACAACCGATAAATCGATAAATCGATAAATCGATAAATCGATAAATCGATAAATCGATAAATCGATAAATCGATAAACGATAAATCGATAAATCGATAAATCGATAAATCGATAAAATCGATAAATCGATAAATTCCATAACCGATAACCCATAACTCAACAAATCTATAACCTCGATAAACTGATAACCGATAAATCTATAACTCAATAAATCTATAACTCCAATAAATCATGTAAACTGGCCAACTCAATAACTCAATAAATCAATAAATCAATAACTCAATAATCTATAAATCTATAAATCTATAAATCTATAAATCTATAAATCTATAAATCTATAAATCTATAAATCTATAAATCTATAAATCTATAAATCTATAAATCTATAAATCTATAAATCTATAAATCTATAAATGTATAAATCTATAAATCTATAAATCTATAAATCTATAAATCTATAAATCTATAAATGTATAAATCTATAAATCTATAAATCTATAAATCTATAAATCTATAAATCTATAAATCTATAAATCCATAAATCCTATGTCCCATAAATCATAAATCTAAACTTAGCAATCCTATAACCTATAACCATAACCATTAAATCTATAAACTATAACCATAAACTATAAATCCATAACCATAAATCCATAAATCTATAAATCCATAAATCTATAAATCTATAAATCTATAAATCTATAAATCCATAAATCTATAAATCTATAAATCTTAAATCTATAAATCTATAAATCTATAAATCTATAAAATCTATAAATCTATAAATCAAGTAAATCTATAAATCTATAATCTTATAAATCTATAAATTCATAAATCTATAAATCTATAAATCTATAAATCTATAAATCTATAAATTCATAAATCTATAAATCTATATAAATCTATAAATCTATAAATCTATAAATCTGATAAATCTATAAATCTGTTCATAAACTATAAATCTATAAATCTATAAATCATAAATTATAAATCTATAAATCTATAAATCTATAAATCTATAACTATAAATCTATAAATCTATAAATCTATAAATCTATAAATCTATAAATCTATAAATCTATAAATCTATAAATCCATAAATCTATAAATCCATAAATTCATAAATCTATAAATTCATAAATCCATAAATCTATAAATCTATAAATCATAAATCTATAAATCTATAAATCTATAAATCATAAATCTATAAATCTATAAATCTATAAATCCATAACCTATAAATCTATAAATCTATAAATCTATAAATCTATAAATCTATAAATCTATAAATCCATAAATCTATAAATCTATAAATCTATAAATCTATAAATCTATAAATCTATAAATCTATAAATCTATAAATCTATAAATCTATAACCTATAAATCTATAAATCTATAAATCTATAAATCTATAAATCTATAAATCTATAAATCTATAAATCTATAAATCTATAAATCTATAAATCTATAATCTATAAATCTATAACCATAAATCCATAAATCTATAAATCTATAAATCTATAAATCTATAAATCCATAAATCTATAAATCCATAAATCTATAAATCTATAAATCTATAATCCATAAATCTATAAATCTATAAATCCATATAACCCATAAATCTATAAATCTATAAATCCATAAATCTATAAATCCATAAATCTATAAATCTATAAATCTATAAATCCATAAATCCATAAATCTATAAATCCATAAATCCTATAACCCATAAATCCTAAATCTATAAATCTATAAATCTATAAATCTATAAATCTATAAATCTATAAATCTATAAATCTAACCAACCCATAAATCTATAAATCTATAAAATCTATAAATCTATAAATCTATAAATCTGCACCCATAAATCTCATAAATCTATAAATCCATAAATCCATAAATCTATAAATCTATAAATCTATAAATCCATAAATCTATAAATCTATAAATCTATAACCATAAATCTATAACTATAAATCCATAAATCTATAACCCATAAATCCATAAATCTATAAATCTATAAATCCATAACCCATAAATCCATAAATCCATAACCCATAAATCTATAAATCTATAAATCCATAAATCTATAAATCTATAACCCATAAATCTATAAATCCATAACCATAAACTATAACTATAAATCTATAAATCTATAAATCTATAAATCCATAAATCTATAAATCTATAAATCTATAAATCTATAAATCTATAAATCTATAAATCTATAAATCTATAAATCTATAAATCTATAAATCTATAAATCTATAAATCTATAAATCTATAAATCTATAAATCTATAAATCGATAAATCGATAAATCGATAAATCGATAAATCGATAAATCGATAAATCGATAAATCGATAAATCGATAAATCGATAAATCGATAAATCTATAAATCGATAAATCTTAAATCGATAAATCGATAAATCGATAAATCGATAAATCTATAACTCAATAAATCTATAACTCAATAAATCAATAAATCAATAACTCAATAACTCAATAAATCAATAAATCAATAACTCAATAATCTATAAATCTATAAATCTATAAATCTATAAAATTCAGTAAATCTAGGAATCTAAAATCTATAAATCTATATAAATTCCACCCATAAATCAAGAAACTATAAATCTAAAAATCTATAAATTATAAACGTTAAGGTCTATAACCTATGCAAAATTCATAAATCTATGAAATTAAACAAAGTATAAAATGTATAAATGCATAAATTATAAATCTATAAATCATAAATCTATAAATCTATAAATCTATAAAGTCTATAAATCTGAGAAATCATAACTACAAATTCATAAATTCATAACTTTGGCAAAATTCATAAATCTATAAATCTATAAAATCTATAAATCTATAAATTCATAAATCTATAAATCTATAAATCATATAAATCTATAAATCTGGGAGCAAATCTATAAATCTTATGTGCCCCATAAATTTATAAATCCTTCATAAATCTATAAACTATAAATCTATAAAACTATAACTCATAAATCTATGTAACTTATAAATCTATAAATCCATAAATCTATAATTCATAACGGCAAATCTATAAGTCTGGTAACGAGAATCTAAGAAATCTATAAATCTATAAATCTATAAATCTATAACTCATAAATCTGTACCCATAAATCTAAATCTATAAATTCCCAAGGAGTAAATCTATAAATTCCAGCAGTTCCATAAATCTATAACTATAATCATAAATCTATAAATCATAAATCGGCAATCAGTAAATCTATAAATTTATAAATCTATAAATCTATAAATCTTATGGGACCCAGCAAAACTCCGTACCCATAAATTCCAAATCTGGTAAATCTATAAATCTATAAATCTATAAATCTATAAATCTGGCAATTCAAATCTATAAATCTATAACCCTGGGTAAAATTGGGTAAAATTCATAAATCTATAAAACGGGCAATCTGTATAACTGGCAACGATAATGTGAGTGAAATGGCAAATCTATAAAATCTATGAAACGCATACCCATAAATCTATAAATCTATAAATCTATAAATCTATAATCTATGGGCTCATAAATCTATAAATTGATAAATCTATAAATCTATAAATCATAAATCTATAAAATCTATAAATCTATAACTGTATAAATCTATAAATCTATAAATCTATAAATCTATAAATCTATAAATCTATAAATCTATAAATCTATAAATCTATAAATCTATAATCTATAACCCATAAATCTATAAAACTGATAACCCATAAATCTATAAATCTATAACTGAAATCTTATGTAAATCTATAAATCAAATCTATAAATCTAAATCTGTTAAAATCTACAACTATAAATCTATAAATCCATAAATCTATAACTATATAAATCTATAAATCTATAAATCTATAAATCTATAAATCTATAAATCTATAAATCTATAAATCTATAAATTATAAATCTATAAATCTATAAATTCCATAAATCTTGCAAATCTATAAAATCTATAGTCTGCAATCTATAAATCTATAAATCTATAAATTATAAATCTATAACTATAAATCTATAAATCTATAAATCTATAAATCTATAAATCTATAAATCTATAAATCTATAAATCTATAAATCTATAAATCTATAAATCTATAAATCTGATAAATCTATAACGAGCAATCTTCATAACCTATAAATCTATAAATCTATAAATCTATAAATCTATAAATCTATAAATCTATAAATCTATAAATCTATAAATCTATAAATCTATAACTATAAATCCATAAATCTATAAATCTATAAATCTATAAATCTATAACCTATAAATCTATAAATCCATAAATCCTATGTAATCCATAACCATAATCTATAAATTCATAAATCTATAAATTCATGTAAATCTATAAATCTATAAATCTATAAATCTCAAGAATCTGGCGGGAATCTATAAATCTATAAATCTATAAATCTATAAACTTATAAATCTATAAATCTATAAATCTATAAATCTATAAATCTATAAATCTATAAATCTATAAATGTGAAAATGTATAAAATTATAAATCTTATAAATTCATAAATCAGCAATCTATAAATCTATAAATCTATAAATCTATAAATCTATAAATCTATAAATCTATAAATCTATAAATCTATAAATCTATAAATCTATAAATCTATAAATCTATAAATCTATAAATCTATAAATCTATAAATCAATAAATCAATAAATCAATAAATCAATAAATCAATAAATCAATAAATCAATAAATCAATAAATCAATAAATCAATAAATCAATAAATCATTCCAAAACTGAAGATAACTAAGTGTTCTGTTAAAAAAACCCGTGACAATTCAAAGATTGTCCTTACATAAATCTATTCAATATTAAAAATATTTAAAATCCGTTTTATTCTAATTCATGTCCTAGACCGACATCTATTTTTTGACCAGCGCATTTTCGTTTATCGTGCACTCTGTCATAGTCCGCTGGAAGACACGTATGGAAAACTTAGATATTTTATTTCCCAGAGACGGATTTAGGGGACAAAGAGTTTTATTGTGCATATCGATTCGCCGGCTCTGAGAAAAATCCTTTCCGTAAAACGGAGACGACGCGCGTTAGCCGGGGATAACTAGAAAAATTGGAATAGTTTAAATATAGGAAAAAGAAATAAAATGTCCGTCCATACTTTTATCTTCCAAGCCAAAAACAGTTTTTAGACGAGTAATGATATTTTTTTAACGGTAAACTAAATAAAAATGTTATCTCTCATCATATAATAATAATATGTACGAATACCTCGCATTAATTTATTTCATTTTATTAAAAACGAGAATATGAATATAACTGAACTTGATTTATATGATTACGAGAATTCAAAATCACATTTAAAATCATTTATTTAGCGAAATTGGAAAAAGTTATCACCATTCGTTGTTTAATTAAACTCAAACGCCATATTTAATTATTAATTATTTTTATGACATCGCCGATTATTTCATATTTAGCAAAAACGCTTTTTTATTTGTGAATAAATGTAAACAAATAAATAGCCAGTTTTACATAAAACGTTAAATGCCGAACTCTAATTTTGCTACTTTTTCGGACTAATGAAATGGACTCTTAACTATATTATGAGGACAAAGTTGCAGGCAAAAGGTTTACTCAATAACGTTGTCGATATGCCCTTAAAGTGTAGCTACTTGTCAAAAACATCCCTTTGTCGTAAAGAAGACTCAGTTTAAAGTCAGTAATTAAGATAAACGCCCTCGAGTTGATGGATACCTCGTTGAGTTTCAAATTACTGCGTTGCGATTTGCATCAGAATGGTAAACGCTGTTGACAAAACGACTGCAAGGTTTTCTCCGTAAAGGACGAAGAAGTTAAAGCCTGGTTAAGTCTAAGGGATATTTACAACATCATTGAAATGTAGAAGGACGAACTGTGTTCATAAAGTTTGTAGAGAACTTATTGATTGAATGACATATTATACTGACATGAAAGCATATTATTATTAGTTGATTGAAAATGGCACCACTGCAAAAAGTTATACTTCAAATTTTCAAAATTATGGCAATAGAATTAAGAGTCCATTTCACTATTCCGAAAAACTAGCAAAATAAGCGTTCGGCATTTAACGTTTTATGTAAAATTGGCTAGGTATTTTTAAACAGAAAGTTCGTTATGTAAAAAACTAATAACTTAATATCTAAGCGATGGTTACAAGATCCCAGATATTACAAAAAAAAATAACATTTTGTTGGAAAAAGTTACACCCAGAATTGAACAACATGACATATTAATTTTGAGTGATGAGTGAGCAGTATACGAGTATTTATTCCAAATTTGATAACTAATAATTCGTTTTAGAACCTATTTGAATGTATTAATTCATAAATTTAAGACATAGAAAACATGAAACTGGGTTAAAGTAACCTAATAAACTGATGATGACCAGTTAAAACTCTCCTTACGACACTCCCCAACACTAAAATCTAAATTATTTTCGTAGTTCCGAACTCGAGTTGTCCGCGGACCACAATATACACGCTACTCTAAGCTCCACGAACTTCGCTAACTTAATAATCACTTGCTTCTCACGAGGAAGTTTTGTGTCGCGCGTTACGGCGGCAGCGCCGAGTGTAAACTCGGCTTAATGCATCACTTGACACAATTCGCCAATTATTAATGTTGCTCTTTATATGGGAGGCAACAATTTAGACACTACGAGGGTTGTCCGGAAAGTTTTCACCTCACTAAATATAGTTTGTTGGTTGAAATGACGAATACAACCGCCTGTCGTGCTCCAACTAACACAATTTATGTTTCGATATCACTTACTGGTACATAAAAGAAAATTCCACTTGTTCAACTCCCAGCGAATGACATACAAAGAACGTACAACTTTGAGAAACAACTAGTCTGAGAAAATGAGGCAAAGAAAATAAAGTCCTCCTACTCTGGGTACCAGCCTACCAAGAGATAGAAGATACAGAGAAAGCAATCAATCTAGCTATATACAGGCTGTCCAGAAATAAGTGCAAGTATTTTAGGGGGTGGTAGATCTGGTCAAAAGAAACATTTTTGTCTTTACCGTTTTTCAAGTAAGTTCAAAATAACGGAGTTATTTTACTTTGAAAATTTCCAAAAAAAATGATTTTTTGCTAAAATTTTGAGAACCACTGGATCTTTTCTGGATTTTCTTGTAAATTCAATCTAATACCTATGTTGCCATATTATTAAGAAATTATGTTTTTTAACTAAAAACTAAAAAAAAATCCAAAAATTTTCTCAAAAAAATTCGAATTTTCAAAACTTTTTTTTCGCGAAAAAAACTCATATGCGTGTTTCTGGGGTTAAACGAAAATACCAGTTAAAAAACTTGCACTTATTTCTGAGACAGCATGTATACATATATAATATTTCTTTATACAGGATGGTCCGAACCGTATTCCGGAAACTTCGGCACCCTTTTAATCCTGCAGATAAAAATAAGTAAAAAAGTTCGTATAAATGTATGGTATGTGCAGAATATGCTGCCGAAGTTTCCGGAATACAGTTCGGACCACCCTGTATATCTATATAGATATACAGGATGGTCCAGAAATTTATTAAATAATAAGTTTCCGAATTTTATCAAAAATTACTGTTGGATTACACTCTATCCAGCTTTAGTATGTAATCTAGAGCTTGTGCAGTGAGTTAAATTTTGGTCTAACGCTAGAAACGCAAACGGCAGAGAGGTTTACCCCCGGATTACATTATGGATTACATGAATTTTCTAGCAAGTGCTCATCGGGGAGAGCCAACTCCATGGAATTATTACAATTACCGCTTTGTTAAACACTCTCCCAGGGATATAAATAAGTTGATAATTTTCAATAATAATTCCTAAAATGGAACTATAACGATGTAATCCTTTGGAAACCATATTTTTTAATGGAAATAAGCCAAAATATAAATTACTAGCGTGTATACCGGCGACTTCGTTCGCGTCGAATTAATCATTTGTAGTGGTGATGATAAAGCAAAGTAAGTATTTCCATTAACATACAAACTGGATAAAATTGTCTCACATTTATGTCAGCATGAGAAAATGGCGATATATCGCCATAGTGTCAAGTTGGTAATCATTGAGGGGTAGTTGGAACACCCTGTATGATTTTTTAAAAAATTTCAAAATATGTAAAAAAAGAAAAAAAATTTTGCGTGTCCAAGCGTTTTCCCGAAAGAATAACCGTTTTTTAAAGAACAAATATTGTAATATTTGAGGGGCGTTTTCACCCTCTTGGAATTTGAGATTCGAGAAACCCCTCCTTATCGAACCTCTACACTCCACAGTTAATCCGTTTGCCAAAAATCAACTTTAAATGTCAAGCAGTTTAAACAGAATCGTGATTACTCAATGGTCATATTTTATGAAACACCCTGTATAATGTTTTAAAAAATCTTAAAATATGTAAAAAAACCAATATAAAATATATGTGTTTAAGCGTTTTTTCGGAAACTTGGCCGTTTTTTAAATAAAAAATATTATAATATTTGAGGGGTGGTTTCACCTCCTTGGAACTGGAATTTCGAAAAATCCCTTCTTATCGAACCTCTACACCCTAGAATCAACCTGTATGCCAAAATTGAGCTTCTTACGTTGAATCACTTAAGGATTTTATATATTAATATAGATTATACTACTCTCAAAACAAAAATGTTTTACAGAGCATTTCGTCAATTTTTTTGTTCATGAAATTTCCGTTTTTGGACAAAATTTTCGGGACTAAAATATATAAATCATCATCAGGCTGGTCGCTGGTCCAGCCTGCCACCCATTAGGGAGACTATTAATTATTTAAAGTCCAGTTTTGCTAATGACCCAGGGTTAGATCCCTAGGGAAACCCCTAGGCTTGAACCGAACTGGCCAGACCTTCTTTAGTCACATTTTAATCTTTTTTTATTATTATTTTAAGTCGTTTTTAATATAATTTATGTAAAGTTATGTTAGAATCTATGAAATAGTTTCTTTATTGCGCTATAAATATTTTATAAGCTACATTACCTTAATGGTTTTCATATTTTATTGACAAAGTTTATTAAATATAGTACAGGCGAAAATGCTTGATTTTTTTTAAATGTTTTTTTTCTTTTTCAGGTCAGTATTAAAGCTTTTTTTCGAGAATCTCCATGAAAGGGTAAGAATAATTTTTATATTATAGCAATATTAACATACTTCACATATTAAGGAGCTATAGCCTGTTTCTGTTTGGTTTCTGAATATTCTGCTGATTTCTTTTTAGAGCTGAAAAATGTTTTTTTTATAAAATGGATGGATGTCTAAACCATTTGCACCAAGTGAATCAGATGATCTGCCATTTGAAAGGTCTGATTCTATCGATTCTGAAAGTATAGTTCGATTTATCATTATTTTCACTATTACTACATACAACTACTAGTTATCTGACATGTTGTTGATCTGAATAAAACTGCACACTGCACGAGAAGAAAAATCTTATCATTTCATATAGACGTAACGTAACACGTTCTAAAAGACAACACATGAAAGATCTTCTCCTCTTTATCCCGCCTATATACCATAATTTTTATAAAAATCGAAGAAAACACTATTAATTGACAATATGGAATCAACAAATCCCTTAATGACGAAGAAGAATGTACCGATGAACCAATTTACATCTAAAATTTCAAATATTTTCAGAGATAAAATGGTTCAAGTCCAAAAAAGTATAAACAAACATTCTTAAAAATGACCACAGTTGTATTTTGAGATACTTTAGTTCGCAATTATACAATTTGAAATATAATAAATCATTGTGTCAAGTTGTCTTCTCCAGCTTCTTTAATTATGATTAAGTAACATTAAAAAACTTTAACTCTCATTTTCTCCATAATTATCCCTCTTCTGAACACCTCAACATGTCATTAGGCAATTAAAAAAAATGCATAAGGCTGATTTTACAACTTTACGCCTCATTTAAGTGAATTTTACGGGATTAAAAACTTCCTACTACCACATCAAGCCCAAATATAAATATACTTCGGCAAAATAAACCCATTTACACAAAATACATCAACTTACGCCCTACTGCCGGGCTTTGGAACCCACAAACAAGATTACTCCGGTACTTATAACGTTAAAAAACACTTAGGCCTCGTTACGTAAACAAATTTAAAGGAGGGGGGGCAGGGCTGCGCCCCCCGTTTTGGAGCCGTTCGACAAGTGAAGGCTGTGTGCAAATTCGAAATTTGAAAGGCTCTATTTGCATATCATTAGAGGAAGATGGGACTTGTTTATAAAGAGCCGAGAACTAGAGGGACTTTTCGCAAGGTTAGGGGACTGGAGAATCTGCTGGGGACTGGGAGCTCTGTTTTGAAAATTAACAGCTTAGTCATCGACTAAATACTTTTATTATGAGACCAGGGACACGCTGTATAATAAATCGTCAACGGTAACAGGCGTTGGTGGCTTGCCAGTTGAATAACGACCCTAAATAATCAAGAAAATTTGACGAAAAAATGAGATTTTTTAGGCAATTTAATTAAGTTTTGTCATTACAGTGATATACAGGGTTGCTCATCACATACGACACGGAGTATTGTAGCTAAACAGGGGATGTCGGGAGCTCTGTTTTGAAAATTAACAGCTTAGTCATCGACTAAATACTTTTATTATGAGACCAGGGACACGCTGTATAATAAATCGTCAACGGTAACAGGCGTTGGTGGCTTGCCAGTTGAATAACGACCCTAGATAATCAAGAAAATTTGACGAAAAAATGAGATTTTTTAGGCAATTTAATTAAGTTTTGTCATTACAGTGATATACAGGGTTGTTCACCACATACGACACGGAGTATTGTAGCTAAACGATTAGATTTTTACAAATTGTTTTGGGTTCGATGAAGGACTATTAGAGCTACAATTTAAAAATATTTTTACAAGATACAGAGTGTCCCAAATAAATAAAAAATATCATAGTTGTATTTTTTTAAATGGAACACCCTGTATATTATTACATTTTTAGTTTCTACGATTAAAATAAAGGTAAATTTGATTAAGGTTTATTATACTTAAACCTTACCGTTTTTGAAATATTTTCAATTTTGTGAAATTGCAGTAAAAATTTTAAAGCTTAATTTCTCCAAGGGTATCAATGTTTTTAATACTAAATATTTAATGAAGTTTATTTATTGATCAGTTATTGTGTTGCAATAATAAAAATAATACTACCTTATACAGAGTGTCTAAAAATTTATCTTAAATAATTATTAGCTTCAAACGGCAATAACTTCTTTAATTTAAATGGAATGCCCTGTATATTTTAGGAGAATCAGATGCACAATTAAATTGTCTATCAAATTGTATTATACCATTTTTTACCTATCCCTTCAAGTTTTCGTAGAAAATGCATTTTCTTATAATTTAGACCTCATTTATCAATATATCCATGGAATATTGACATTATAGATTGTTTTTAAAGCAACAAATGTACAATACAGACTAGTAATATTATCGTTTTTAGCAAAACGATAATATTACTAGCCCATTTGTATGCAAAAAAAGAAAACTATTTAAATCTTTATAAAAGAGTATACCATTAATTAAATATAACACCATTATTTCCTCCCATATACTAATTAATTACATACTTAATTGTGTTCGTTAATAAATTATTATAAATAAATGTGGATTTGAGTCAGAAATCAATATAATAATAAGTTATCAAATTAAAGTCTCTGTTGTTATAAATAAGCATTTATTAAAAAATGGAATATCATTTTTAAGGTGTTACTTTTTATCACACTGTCTAATGCCCATACAAAATTCAATTTTTTAGTATTTGGAGCAATTATTATTAATCAACGCAAACAGTCAGTTAATGTAGTTTGAATACTGGAATCATATTAATTGATCCTCTTTAACAAATATTTAAACAGTTTTTTTTTATTTTTTAATGAAATAAACGAATTATATCGACAATATTAGTATCTGTACTCTTTAAAAATTTGGTACATCTTTAAAAATAATCTAAAATGTCAATAGTCCATGGCTATATTGATAAATAAGTTCTAAATTACAAGAAAATGCATTTTCTACGGAAACTTAAAGAGATAGGTAAAAAATGGTGTAATATAATTTGATAGACAATTAAATTGTGCATCTGATTCTCGTAAAATATAGAGGGTGTTCTATTTAAATTAAACAAGTTATTGCCGTTTGAAGCTAATAATTATTTAAAATAAATTTTTATACACTCTGTATAAGGCAGTATTATTTGTATTATTGCAACAAAATAACTGATCAGTAAGTAAACTTCAGTAAATATTTAGTATTAAAAACTTTGATACCCTTGGAGAAATGAAGCCTTAAAATGTTTACTGCAATTTCACAAAATTGAAAATATTTCAAAAACGGTAAGGTTTAAGTATAATAAATCTTAATCAAATTTACCTTTATTTTAATCGTAGAAACTAAAAATGTAATAATATACAGGGTGTTTCATTTAAAAAAATACAACTTTGATATTTTTTACTTATTTGGGACACTCTGTATCTTGTAAAATTATTTTTAAATTGTACCTCTAATAGTCCTTCATCGAACCCAAAACTTACAATTTGTAAAAATCTCATCGTTTAGCTACAATACTCCGTGTCGTATGTGGTGAACAACCCTGTATATTTTCTTCGGCCACACATCCGCTTTAACCGACCCCTGAGAGCGACTCGAACAGTACAACGCAATAGACTTTTAAACACACATATGAAAGGAATATGTCCATTCTCAAATGACACAGTGGCCCAAAAAAGAGTGTAGAACTTTGAAAACCTCGACCGGACGAATTGAAGTGAAAATTTACAGCCCGGGATCGTTTTGTCGTACGAAAAATCGAAAAATAAAACCGAAAAAAGGGCATCGGGACAGGGAAGCTGGGAATTTGGAAAAGGGCGAAGGTCCAGCCGAATTTATGGCTTTTAATAACTCGTTTGCATGGTAAAAAAACGACAAAAAGTGCTCGATTTCGAACTATATATCAGTGGGTGTTTGTAGGGTCCAGTCTCTCTGCTCGAAAGAATTGGAGAAAAAAAAAACGAAACAGACAGTAGATTTTTTGTTGCTAGCGTGTGATCTTTCCAGGATTTTTAAATGTACAGGGTGACTCAAATTCGACGCTCATCATTGGGATTTCGGAAACCGTAAGATACAGGCAAAGTTGCGCAATTTGATGCTCAATAAAATGCCTTATTGCATTTTTATTTTTTATTTTTTTTTGCATAAAATATTCTGGTGATGGAATTTTCTGTACGAAACGTCGGCAAATATCAAAGTGACTATATATAGTGTTTTAAGAGTGATAAAAGGATTTAATTAAAGTGAAAAAAAAACAGGTCCGTATTTAAAAAAATTAAGTTGATGATGGTCGCCCGAAGCCGAAACGTCAGAGTCAATATTTAATCACACAGAGTTATAGCGCAGAAAAACTGGCCATGAAAATGTGTTTTTCATTTTAAGTTATCTTAACAAATAAAGCCAGGAAACAATAGAAAACAAAATTGAAAATACCGGTTTTTTTTCGAATATATTCGGATGAATTGGGAATTTTCAAAATGCAATACGGCATTTCATTGAGCATCAAATTGCGCAAATTTGCCTCCATTTAACCGATCCTGTATCTCTTACGGTTTCCGAAATCCCAATGATGAGCGTCGAATTCGAGCCACCCTGTATATATAGTCAGGAAAATTAACAATTTCGGTGACGTCACACATTTTCATAAATCCATTGCTATTTACTAATTGAACTACGTAGAACTTTATAATATAAATGATGTTAATATAGCTAGGAACAATGATGTGTTAAAATAGTTGGCGAAACAGTAATTTAAAATACTTTGATATACTTTGAACTAACTATTCGTGTACAGTTACTTAACCTAGAAAATATTAGTTAATTATTATGACGTATAGTAAGTAGATTATTATTCGATCGAAGTGGGTATATCAAAATGTACTGCACGTATATATACCCAAATTATATCAAAGTTATAGGGGATAGCCTAATACAGGTCTGATAAACACCAAGTTTGAAACTGAAGAGAAGCAAACTATAACTGTGTATATAACTTGAGACGGACTACTAGAAGGGCTAATTTATGCCCTTTGGCCAGTAACTAAATCCCTTCGAACTATTCTAATAAAATATATGATTAATTTGCCTGATTGACGCCGGGCATCTATATGCAAAGTTTTGGAGATGGAGTTACCTACTCAATTTTATGTTTGACGAAGTTATGTGATAGATAATAGTATTGATTAATTGGTATAAAAATAAGGAAAAATAATAGAGGAATCACTTGTTTAAACCCCCTTTTTGAGTTATAACTCGTCGTACAGTCTCGGGAATTTGATAAAAGCCAGTATCTGATACTCAGCGTAGGATAAAGATCCCAGATTTAAATATACTACAAAAAAAATATGATTGATGACATTAATATTACGAAAAATAATAAACAAGGAGAATGATGATGTCTAGTAAAGGAGCCAGCTAAACTTGATTTTCGTTTTTAAAATAAGTTTTATCAAGTTTCTCTCGAGATCAAAAAAGCGACATCTGTCTTATATTAAGCTATATTGTATGCCTTGGCAACAGAGTTAGAACAAGACGTTCTGAAGAATTTGATTAAAAACTTCTTGGCAACAACTTGGCAGACTCGCGTGTGGCGTATCAAAAGTTATTTGGTTTTGTACGATTCTGTTTGGGGGGAATGCCGAATTAATGTCAACACGATGCTAACAGACTAAAAATTATTACATTGTGGGAATATACAGGGTTTCTTGAAAGATCTGTACAAAATTCTATGGAAAATCATTGTAAAAAGAATTCAACTCTTTTTGTATTAAGAACTAGCGTGTACCAGCGACTTCGTTCGCGTCGAATTAATCATTTGTAATGGTGATGATAAAGCAAAGCAAGAATTTCAATTAACATACAAACTGGATAAAATTTTCTCACATTTATGTCAGCATGAGAAAAAACAATATGGCGATATTATTATATAACTTACTAATATTTGAGGGGTAGTTTCATCTCGTTAGAATTTGACTTTCGAAAAATCCGTTTGCCAAAAATAAGTTTTTTACGTCAAGCAGTTTAAGCAGAATCGTGGTTAAGAAATTACCCAACTTTTTGGAACACCTTGTATGATTTTTTAAAAAATTTCAAAATATGTAAAAAACCAAATAAATTATGCTTATCCAAGCGTTTTCCCGAAAGACTAACCGTTTTTTAAATAACAAATATTCTAATATTTGAGGGGCGTTTTCACCCTCTTGGAATTTAAAATTCGAGAAACCCCTCCTTATCGAACCTCTACACCCCACAGTCAATCCGTTTGCCAAAAATCAACTTTAAACGTCAAGCAGTTTAAGCAGAATCGTGATTACTCAATGGTCATATTTTATGAAACACCCTGTATAAATTTATAAAAATCTTAAAATATGTAGAACAACAAAATAAAATATACATGTTTAAGAGTTTTTCCGAAAAACTCACCGGTTTTTAAATAAAAAATATTTGAATATTTGAGGGATAGTTTCACCCCCTTAGAATTCGAGTTTCGAAAAATCCCTTCTTATCGAACCTCTACACCCTAAAGTCAATCTGTTTTCCAAAAATCAGCTTTTTACGTCAAGCGCTTTAAGCAGGATCGTAATTAATCAATGACCAGATTTTTCGAAACACCCTGTATACATTTTTAAAAATCTTAAAATATGTAAAAAAAAAATATATATACGTGTTTAAGCGTTTTTTCGAAACTTGACCGTTTTTAAATAAAAATATTGTAATATTTGAGGGGTGGTTTCACCCTCTTGGAACTGGAATTTCGAAAAATCCCTTCTTATCGAACCTCTACACCCTAGAATCAACCTGTATGCCAAAATTGAGCTTCTTACGTTGAGTGGTTTGAGCAGGATCGTGATTAATCAGTATGTCAGTCACTTAAGGATTTTATATATTACCTAGTATAGATTTATTTTTGTTCGAAGATATTTAAACTCTGAGTTTACGGGCCTATTAAAATCTCAATATTTTAAATGTACTTTTTTCATACGGAAAAATCATTTCGTAAAATCGCAGAAACCAAAAAGTTGTAAATTCAAAACGTTTCTCCATTTTAACTACTCGTATTACTCTGTACCTCTGATATTTAATTTTTAATATTCTAAAATTGCGGAATACTGCGAAAAAGAACTTAAAAGCGGTAAAGTTTCGAATGGAGATTTAAATGAAAAATGTTAAATTATTTTTTTCGTACTTTAAATAAAGAGTGAGTTTTGCGGGAAAATTTCTTGAAAACCCATTTTAAAGCGACTTTCTTTTTCTTTCCTTAAACCAAATTGCTAAAAATAAAAAAGAACAAATAGAACTTAATATTTAAAATGAAAAAATCATTCGTAAAGTAAATTTGTTTCACGAATTTAAAGAAAAAAAACTAAAATTTGGTGTTATTTAGTTTCCTGAAAGTAATCAAACGTTGTAAAGTCTGTTAAGCCATCATTAAGCCAGAGTTACGTCATCATTATATGTCAAATATGAGTTTTAGGGTTCGTCTGATATCATTTTATATTGTTTAGGAGTGTGAGTTTTTAAGTACGTTCATATGATGTGTGGCCGAAGGAAATATATATTATATTTCAGAAATCTACCGAAGGCTTAGCCCGATCCTGTCGTATTAAGCCACAACCAAAATTCCAAACACACGTGCTTTGATTAAGGCTTGATTAAAGTTTGCAGAGCTTCGGCATTTGCCATAAAATAGCGAGCGATTTGTTACAAAACCATATAAATTATATATATCACTGTAATCACAAAACTTCAATCTATTTCCGTATGGTAACGGAATTTTAAATTGTGTCTTTATTTTCGAGAAAATTTAGTCCAAACATAAGGAATATTTTGTTGACATTTGATCATCAAAATCTTAAAAATAAAGAAGTTGTTTAAAAATGTGCTAGAATACGGATATAGTATAATCCTTTATCTTTAATTTCCTTCCTTATTTGTGTAAAAATACCTAGTTTTTCTCACTAGTGAAATGGACTCCCACAGACTTAGAAAACAGAGAAAGTATACATATAAATAATAGAACTACAGAAAAGTATACATATAAATAATAACTGTAGAATTTCATTAAACTCTACTTTCGGTAACAAATTAGGGCTTTTTTCGCTACACGTTTGGCAATTTTTCTCCAGTTTTTTTTCATATAAAACCCCATTAAAAGAGGACGACGATAATTCCAGGACGATTTTCTTCGTTGCCAAAACGTTTCCCGTTAATAACGACCCCCTCCATCGAAATGAAATATAGTAATAATTAATTTTATGGGCCTGTATTAATAATACGTGCCCTGGAGGTCGAGCAAAGATTTCAGACGGCCGGTAAAGGTACGCAGATGAAAATGGAGGCTTTCCCTTGGATTTGTGAGGGTTAAATTTCAGTTTTTTGTGAAATGTTACACGATTTTTTTTTTCATTAATACTTTGGAATTGGTGATTCTTCTGATAGATATTTAACAATTTAAATATAAATAGGAACGTGACTTTAACTGGGGACATTACCATGTAGAAAACTTATTAAAAACGATTATCCAAGTACCTACGTCATATGCATTTTAACCACCTAATATCAGCCAACCCTGTATGTATCTCTGTGTTGTCGTTACGTTCGCACCAAAACCGACTACAAATTTGTCGATTAGACCGATAATGGAATAATAGAGAGACGGAATTTCGCCTTTATGTATCTCTATCTCTGTGTATGTTACGTGCGAATGTGGAATAGGGATGGGCCACACTATCGACTTTTTAACAAAATCGATACTCTGTGACTGAAACGACTCCGGACATTCCAAAATCTCATTGCTTTTTTGCCTCTCTACTACGTCGCTGTTAAATGAGTTTACAATTCTTCTCCATTACCTTCTATTAATTAAAAAAAAGAAATTTTTTCCTTTAAATTTTCGTGGAAAATATCCTTGAACCTTTTGAGTTGTCCACCTTGCCTCCCCTTACCGTCTACAAGCCCAAGTATACAAGCAAGAAATTTTGATATGCGGTTTTCTTGCATTCTGCATACGTGACCAGCCAAGCTTAAGCGGGATTTTGTAATCATGACTTCAATACTCTCGCAGTTAGCTTTTTTTAAGGACCGATAGGTTGGGACATAGTGGAACCATTTGATTTGACAAGAAATAACCAGCCTATATAAGTATCGATATTTTTCGAAGTGCGGTGCATCCCTAGTACGAAAGGGTAGCGTGTATACAAACAGCATTTTGGCAATGTGGTGTATGTATGTGTGTGCGGTCGTCTTTAACGGAGTGTAACGGTTGACCTGCAACGCCCTTCGTGTAAGTCCTTTGTAATCCACAACGCGGTTAATATATTCGATTACAAAGGACTGCCTGTGGCCTTACACCCAGCACTATTCCTAACCTATTTGACATTTTCCAGTTCTGCATCTTCACCTCGATCTGTTTTTGGTATTAAAATACCCATACAATTATTACGGTTGCTTAAGAGTCCATTTCACAAGTCCGAAAAAGTAGCAATAAAATAAGCGTTCGGCATTTAACGTTTTATGAAAAACTGGCCAGGTATTTTTAGGCGAATGAAGAAGGAAATTACAGATAAATGATTATACTATATCCGTATTGTAGCACATTTTTAGACAACTTCTTTATTTTTAAGGTTTTGATGGTCAAACATCAATAAAATATTCCTTATGTTTGGACTAAATTTTCTCGAAAATGAAGACACAATTTAAAATTTCGTTACAATACGGTTAATGATAATAAATTAGTCCAAACCTTAATGAAGCCTTAATCACAGCACGTGTGTTTGGAATTTTGAGCGTGGCTTTGTAAATATAAATAAATAAATAAATAAATAAAGAAAGAGGCACAGCACTAATAACCCAAAATTGGCGTCGTGGAAGGGAACGCATAAACCCTACGACGAAAATTAGGCATTTTCTTAATAAGTCCAAGGCGAAGCGGGAGGAAAAGTTATCACGCACGCACGACACAAATCTGCGATATTTCCAATCGGGAAAAGCCTGGAGAAAAGCTTTTCGTCGCCCCCCAGCGTTTACTCAATTTTTCCTGCTAAATATTCGTTAATCCGAGAAGGTTTTTAAGGTATATTGGAAGGGAGGATGTCGTTTCGGTTCGGTAAGAGCAAGAAATACGATAAAAACTAGGAGAAGTTTGTCAATTTGATAGATACTCTTTTAGAATATACGTTAATACAAAGATTGATGAAAATTTTATTGTATAGAGATGTCCCAGGCTGAGCGTGCATTAGAAGTTTCTAGAGAACCACAATATCTAGATCGGAGATTTTTTGCACATCATTGTTTTACAAATAAATAAATAAATGAATGAATGAATGAATGAATGAATGAATGAATGAATGAATGAACGAATGAATGAATGAATGAATGAATGAATGAATGAATGAATGAATGAATGAATGAATGAATGAATGAATAAATGAATGAATGAATGAATGAATGAATGAATGAATGAATGAATGAATGAATGAATGAATGAATGAATGAATAAATGAATGAATAAATGAATGAATAAATGAATGAATAAATGAATGAATAAATGAATGAATAAATAAATAAATAAATGAATAAATAAATGAATAAATAAATAAATAAATAAATGAATGAATAAATAAATAAATAAATGAATAAATAAATGAATAAATAAATAAATAAATAAATGAATAAATAAATAAATGAATAAATAAATAAATAAATAAATAAATAAATAAATAAATAAATAAATAAATAAATAAATAAATAAATAAATAAATAAATAAATAAATAAATGCTTTTATTGTCAAAAAATTTTTCAATTTTTAGACAAAGGTAAACTAACAAAGTAAAAAAACAAAATACACAAACAAACAAACAAAAGATAATACAAAGACAGGATCTTTACAAGACAGGATCGGGATAAGTCTTAAGGCCCCCACAGACGTCGTTCTTTTTCGGCAGGATTATTCGACGTACTACACCCGCATACTATTCAGTATTTTATGCAGGCTTTCTTCAGTATTGTCGTGATTATGGATACAACAGTGGCGTTAGGAACGGTTTTAGCTATAAAAGCTAAATATGCTAAGAGAAAATTCTCTAAATGGGCAAAAAAGTGCCAAACAAAGTGGCTTCTAAAAAGAAAACAGTTCTCTCACATTAATTTGTTGGAGGAATTGCGATTAGCTCCTGACTTTATCGATGCTGTTACTTTTTTAAGCTATTTTCTAAATGATCCTCGAATCGGGTCAATTCTCTTTTTTACCATGTCTATTGTTGCAGCTGAATCAATTTCTTTTAGTTTGGTTAACATAACTTCATAAGCCTTATTCTTCTTATCTCTATGTGCGTATTCACTATATAGATTTAATTTTCCAAAGACATGGAAAATTTCTGTACATTTCTATAAATTCAATTAAAAATTGTTTACTGCATTGCTTCAAATCAGCCATTTTATAATATACATAAATCACGTACAACACTGCCAATTTTTAGAAATATATATCGTGATTACCGGTACGCATACCACACACGGGCCGACTTGCACGATCACGTTCAAAACCGTCGAGAAAGATCAGGTCAAAACAGATTATTTGGAACGGCGGCAATCACGACGGTTTTCAGCCACACACCGAGCGGATTACCCGAACAATTTTGCACGTCGATAATCCTGCCGAAAACGTCTGTGGGGGCCTTTAAGCAGATTTCTGAAATATAACAAATATAAAATATATTTCCTTCATAACATTGCTCTTTTTTGAACCTCTTTTAGTGCGGAGTGTACAAGATAGCTTAACAGCCGTAAAAAACTCATCGCAACTTTATTAGAATATTTTGAACGAGAAAGTGGTAATAATGACCCTTATGTCCCTTAAGTGCTTAGTTAGGAAGGTGAGTTTTGTTGATGTAAATATCTAATAACTGTTTATATATTTATAATTAATTTATTTTTGTTTCCTAAAATATTTTGATTAAAAATATATGTAAAACTAGGCAACGCTGTGCCGGTCAAGCTGAATCCCGTGACCAAAAGTTTATTTGTTATAAACTATAATATATGTTCTTCAAAAGTCTCTTGGTTTTTTTTTATTTAGTAGTCTCACAAAATGAAAAAAAAATCTATTTACAGACCTTCTATCTGAAAATCCGAGGGTATTTTATGTTTGTCCTTTGCGACGTCAATATCGATAAATTAAGTAGCAGAGAAAACCAGGATCGGAAGGACACAAAAAAGGACACACGAGCTAGGGCATCCGATATACACAGTGGTCCAGTCCAGGTTTTTTAGCAGGACTTCAACTGTATATAAAAAAACAACTAAATGTATTTCTCAGACACCAGTAGATGTTAATAATGTATGGTTATCGCTAATTTAATTTTCAGAAACATAACAAAATATAAGTAAAAATTTAAAACAAACAAATAAAAATAATTATCAAGTACTAATTGTTAATTTAAAGTCAGTCTTAATAAAACCAGACCATTTTTCAAGAACTGCCACAATGTTTACTAAGAGATGTATGCTTCGAAAATGAATATGATGATCATGACAGCCATTACTGTATAAAAAAGCTTTCATGAAATACAAAACTTAAGAGATTTATATTTAAATTTACCGATATCAACATAAATTCGGTCTCTACAACGTTAAGAGTACAGAATAATGCGTAATGACGCTCCCTTACCTTAAATCGCTTCCCTACATAATACTTTTAGCGATAAAAAGGTAGAATTTCGCTACAAAAACTCGGCTCCATTGTAGCAGAACCTGTTCCCAAAGAGAGATTAGAAAATGGGAAAATTTCTATAAAGCCCTGTTTCTATATGTTTACGGAAAATACAAAGAGACGCAATATTTTTTTGGTGTATAACATCGTACTTTATTATCGAAATGTGATGTAGAAGGAAGCCTTAAGAAACTTTTTTTTTGGAAATATATTTTGACTGTTATTGAATTGAAATATTTTAACTCTCCACTTTAGATTTTTTTAGACACACAAAAACTTGTGTGTCTTTTTTAGACAGATGTGACTTGTCTTGTCATTATTCGAACTCTCAGAATGTTGTTAATCTCCATCATTTACCGGCTTAATAATACAGAAATTACAGTTCAATTACAAACAATTTATTATTTATAGTGATTTACAGTAATTTTATTAAATTATACGAATATTCTCGTTACTAACTCTAAATTCTAATTCCGAGCTGTGGCAAATGTGTATCACGTACTTAAATCAAGACAAATCTTAAATTTATCAAGAAAAATCTTATATTCTATGTCCCAATTTAAAGGTAGATAATGTGACACTTTCGACATTTTAAAAGCCAAAAGGATAAGTAAGATCCTTGATTAATCCTATACTCATTCTTATTTTTAAGCGATTAAATGGGATGGGTTTAGCCTAAACCGCATGTTCTATGGCGTTTCGCTATTAATCAACAGGAATTTGCGTTTAATAATGTTTTGTTTAGGGCCTCGCCAAGTACCGTCATATTTCATTATTATCGCACATCCGCTAACATTCATCTAGATAACCAAGAGCGACAAGGCTGTACGGAAATCGATCTGTTATCGAATTGTTGGAGGGGTTACAGGGAATGGCTATATTAAATTAGACAAAAAATCGATAACAATAATGTTAAATTATCAATATTATCCCATCAAAAACATCATGTAAAACCAGGTCAGTTTATTTTATTTGGTTTCTCTTTAAGCACCAATTCAACAATTTTGTTATAAATTGTTAGCATCAATATTAGTCATCTTTATTTCTGTAATAATTATAATAACTTTGCAATTGAACAGCACCATAATTATAAAAGAATAATCTACCATATCGATTACTAAGTAAATCTAAACAGTGCTCTTAAAAATAAAGGTTTTTAATTAGAATAGAATACCATATCGTGCAATTGCCAAGTCATTATAATTATTACAGAAATAAATATGACTAATATTGATGCAAATAATTTATAACAAAATTGAATAAACTGACTTGGTTTTAAATGAGACTTTTTCTAGTGGAAGAATTGTGTTGTATTTTTTACATTCTATGTTTTTGATGGGCTCTCATGTCTTTTTATAAATGTTTAATATATGTTATAATTTATCTTTCACTTTTACTGTTTTAAAAAAACATTAAAATACTTAAAAAAACTTTATTAAGTTTTAAAATCTAACAAAGTTGAAAAAAGAAATTTTGAATGACCGTATTAATAATTTAAAAAAAATAAGAAACAGATTACTAAAAATTGTATTAATCAATAATAAATATGTAAAAAGTAAAAATAAATATATGTAAAAATATGTAAAAATTAAAAAAAAACGATTAAAAAAGTCGCCTTGACTAGGATTCGAACCTGCCTTACTACGGCTCCAACGTCATAGCAGCGTAAAGTCCTAACGCTTTAACCACGCGGCCACCGAGGACTTGAAAGATTCTATGTAAAATTCTTACTTAAAAGATAATGTTTATTGAAAGTATTTTTTTATTTATAAAAATTTATTTAATTCTGTTTTTAGTATTTGTTTTTATAGCGGCAACATAGATACATTATCTGTGAAAATTTCAACTGTCTAGCTATAACGGTTCATAAGATAGACCTTTGTGACAGACGGACGGACGGACAGCGAAGTCTTGGTAATAGGGTTCCCGTTTTTACCCTTTGGGTACGGAACCTTAAAAACAGACTCCAAAAATGAATCAAACATCATTTCTCTCTAGGCCAATGCATCTAATCCACCTCCTAATCAATAACGACGCCTCCTATCATATTATCGTGTCTTCTTGCCCATCGGCGACATATCTCTATATCTGTCTCTCCCATAGAGCCACCCGTTTCCTTGCTCGAACTGAATAATTCATCAGGTCGAAAAGCGGTTTGTCCAAGCACATCGTCTGAGGGAGATAGGCGTGATTTTGGAAGGCAAAAGGAAGACGTCGCCGTCCCTGGAGGATAACTGGATGGCTCAAACCTCCTCCTTCTCCATCTCAACCCTTTTTGAGTGACGTACGGGCCAAAGCGTCTCAATATTTTAAAGGTCGAGAGACGTAGTAGCGGGCTGGAAAGTGTTTTACTATGCCAGTCTATATATACGGAGAGTTCTTCCGGTTTTGTAGCAAGACAAAAGAAATACTTAATGAGTTAGATTTTGGGTTTCCATACATTATGGTAATCGCAAAACGGGATATTTTGTAATTATTGAAGTGACTCCCATATTTTTTCATTTGCGGACATATTTCTGCACGTTATAACTTCAAACTCATACTTTGAAATAAAATAAGCGTCGAAAGGCTTGCCAACTTTTAAAAACCGGTTATAACTATTTACTTTGGAATTTATTAGCTCAGGAAACTTCCGGTTTACATCAAATCTTCGCGGACGAGACGGCTGAAAGACAGTTTTAAAGTTTTCTTTCTGTATTTGGAGAAGAACAGGCGAAGAAGCTAGAGTGGTGGGGATAGTACAAGATTGGATTTAAACTTCTCCTAACTTTGCGCAACTTCTTAAGCAAAGAAATATTCATGGCAGTTGGGAAAGCTTTAAAATTATTTTCGTTTTAGTGGTAAGTCGTGCCATTTTGTTGAGAAAATATTGTTGTGTAGAGAAAGTAAAAATACTGTAAGAGAATTCAATGTTTGCATATCGGAGATGAAGAACTAACCTATGTAAAATCGTCTCAGATACTGGATTTTGTCAAAACCCTGAGACCAGCGGCGTATCTTCCACTGATGCGGGTAATGCGTCGCATTCCTTCAAAATACAGGGTGGTACGAATTGTATTCCGAAAACTTCGGCAGCATATTCTGCAGATAAAAATGAGCATAAAAGTTCGTATAAATGTATGTTCTAAAATGCTTACTTTCGGAGATACAGGGTGTAGAAGTTTCATTTATATTTCGATTTTTTTCCAAATAATATCTGAAGTAACGTCAATAATTGGATGAAAATTGGTGTCTGGGAGTTTTTTGACATGAGAAATTTGATTTTGATGTCCATATGACTCCTACTTGAAGAGGGCGCCACCTACAAATTTTTAACTGGTTTGATGAGTAATAACTTTTCGTTCGTACCTGTATAAAACTATTTAGTAAAAAATATATATTTACGATGTTTTTTTACGTAAAAAAGGTCTCTTAGTAAAAATCGCTATGAGTAATGGTTTTCGAGATATTTGGAATCGAAATTCTCAATACCTGTCTTCATTGACATAAATTAAACATGATGTTAACTAGATAGTTATTATACTGGAATTATAAATTTAAAATGTTTTTGTGGCAAAAGTTCAACAGAAACTGTTTTATCATCATTTTTCCGCAGAAAAATTTATGATTAATTTAAAAAAATAAAAATTCCCAAATTTATCATTTCAGGCAAATAACTGTAGCCCTTAGTGGAAAAAGGTGCTAACTCACTTTTTCTTGATTTCTGATTTTTTGGCGCAAACCAGTTGTCTTTAAGGTTTATATCTAGTAGTGAAGACCTTTAAAGCTAGATAGCTCTCTATTCGGCGCTACGAATAATCATAAAGTTGTTATCAATCTCAAAATTACAAATTAGTTTTTAAAAAAGGTGTTAACATAAAATTAAGAAAAAAGGTGTTAACTCCGAATATACTCGCATATACTCAATATACTCTATAGCAAAATACCGTATGATCGAGAAAAAACGGCGTCAACGATGGCTATGGAATGAAGATCGCTGTCATTTTATATGTAAATTTATATGGGAAATGTCATTGATCGTCATTTCCCAGCCAACTAGACGGCGTTTTTTTTTCGATCATACGGTATTTATACCGTCGATCAATATTTACAAATTATGACAGAAGCAAAGAAACAAACGCCTTTTAATATAACAAGAATCGCTGATAAATTCGTCGATATTAAAGAACTTCCGAGAAAACTAGGTCTAATAGACAGAAAAAATCAGAAAAGAATGAAAAACGTACATTTAGAGAAGTAAGATGGATTGAGATTGAGGAATTTGGGATTACTAAATACCGATACTCTTTTGATGAACAGGAAGAATGGACCATTGTTGATATCAGAAAGAATAGAATGATGGAAAGGACACAAGGAAATCGTAATTTGGTTTTAGAAACTGTTGATAAATCCAGAGCAATTGCAGCGAAGAAATATGATAACATTCAAGAACAGCTTCCTTTTATCCCTGAAAATTTAAGAGGATTCTTCAACAATTTGAGAAGAGCCGAAGATTAGCTTTGTTTTTTAATAATAACTACCTAATGATTATTATTGCTCTGAATGTGTTGAAAGTTATGTTCAAGAAAACATTGTTTGATTTTCAGTTTTAATATTGCTACAATGTTTGTAACCCTTATCAATAAAATAAACCTATGTAATAAATTTATTTTATATAGACAACACCTTTTTACTGGTATGAAACCTAGTTTACTCTAAAATAATAATTTTGAAAAAAGGTGTTAACTCAATTTTTTTCCAAATTTTTCTTGTTTTTACCAATTTTAGAAGAGTTATCAAGAAATATGCTGTTCTCTAAGATTTTTACTCATTTTTATCTGCAGAATATGCTGCCGAAGTTTCCGAAATACAGTTCGGACCTACCTTGTATATGAACTAACCTCTGTAAAACCGTCTCAGATAGTGGCTTTTGTTAAAGCCGTCAATCTGTATATTATACAACCTACATGATGTTAAAACTGTCGAAACAAGGAATACATCAGAAATCAAATATCAAAACAACGAAAAACATAAATATAATTAAAAAATCAGCGTCCTGTGAACATTACCCATAGCGCCTCATAAAAAATACAGACCCTCCGCGCTTTTTTCCTCATAATCGAATTATACGGGGTCGTATTTTCCACTTTGGATGAAATTATCCCGAATTCCAGTTTCCTCTTTTATCTGTTTGTATTATTAATTGCCGTCGGAGTAAACTCGCGAATTAAAATGCTCTAAATTAAAGCTGAACGAGTCTGTATCTTCGTCTCTTTCTCTCTGGCACACACTTTATATTGCTACTGCTACTGTTTGCAAGTTATGAAAAATGGACGATAGCCCGGTAATTCGTTAATTTTTTTTTTATTATACGCTTCAACAAAGAATGTATTTTATATCAGTCAAGAAAAAAAGTTTTTTGTAAATCAGTAATTCAGTGGTTCACATAAAATGGAACTTCATGAGGATAATTTGTTAGTAATTGAGACTGTTAATAATATATTTTGTTCTAGTGGGCTGATTTTGATGATTTTTGAAGAAATTTGTTGCTAAATTATTTGACTTTGTAGTATTTCTTTCTAAATTAAAAATGAAACTCTTCATCTGTCAATAATACGAGGTAAAATAAAATGTTGATCTTTTGGTGAAAGTTTGAAACACACTGTGGAATCTGTTAACAAAACAAGGAATTTAAAAATAATTTTGTTATCTAGGTACGTCTTTTCTCGATAGTTGGTTTTTTAGTACCTTGCGTTGTTAACGCACTCCACAGGGTGTTGCAAACTTTCACCAAAATATCAACATTTTGTTTTCCCTCGTAGAATTTACACTTGGCACCATTCGTTTTTAATTTAAAAAGAGATACTAAAAAGTCAAATAATATAGTTACAAATTGCTTAAAAAATCATCAAAATTGGTCCACAGCGGTCAGTTAACAAATATAAAAAAACATAAACTACCTAGAATAAAACGATTTTTCGTTGACAGCAGCAATTTCTAAAACGTCTTTTACAAACGAACAGATAGAGATAGCAACCGGCTCCTTTTTCCTTATTAATATTTTATAGAGCTGACACAAAACTTGCCATAAATCATACGTTCTGTAATAGTTCGCTGCGAACAATGTTTTAGGAACTCTCCTCCTCTGGACCGGGAAGATATATACTTATGACGTCTGTTTTTCGTTTTGTTCAAAAAGAAAAATAGATTTTAAGATATTATTACGCGGGCTAAAGTGCAGTTTTCAACATCATTTCACCGCAGAGATAAATAATCTAGAACCTTGTTATAAATGTCAAGCTTGGAGGATAAAGGATGATCTCGGTAACAATGGTGTAAAAAATAAGCTTCTTTTTGCATTAGTATTTGTACAGGGTGGTCCGAACTGTATTCCGGAAACTTTGGCAGCATATTCTGCATATAAAATTTATTTTTTTAAATTAATCATAAATTTTTCTGCGAATAAATGATGATAAAACAGTTTCTGATAAACTTTTGGCACAAAAACATTTCAAATTTATGATTGCAGTCTAATAACTATTTAGTCAACATGTTTAATTTATGTCAATGATGACAGGTATTGATAATTTCGATTCTAAATATCTCGAGAACCATTACTCGTAACGATTTTTCCCATGAGACTTTTTTTACGTAAAAAATGTCGTAAATGTATATTTTTTTACTCAATAGTTTTATACAGGTACGGACTGAAAGTTATTACTCTTCAAACCAGTTAAAAAATATGTAGGTGGCGCCCTCTACAAGTAGGAGTCATATTGACATCAAAATCAATTTCTCATGTCAAAAAACTCCCAGACACTAATTTTCATTCAAATATTTACGTTACTTCATAAATTATATGGAAAAAATCAAAATAAAAATGAAACTTCTACACCCTGTATCTCCGAAACTAAGCATTTTAGGACATACATTTACACGAACTTTTTTACTTATTTTGATCTACAGAATATGCTGCCGAAGTTTCCGGAATACAGTTAGGACCACCCTGTATAACAATGGTGTCAAAAATAAGCTTCTTTTTGCATTAGTATTTTTATATCAAGTTTATGCCAGGTGTTTTCCAAAAATGACTCACCCCTATAACTTTTTTTATTTATTTTTTGTTTAAAAAAAGTTTAGTTTTTGCAATATGAGAAAATCTTTGACCAGTGTTGGGGAATAAAAGATGCCTACTACGATTTCCAGTACCCGGAATGGTCCTGGAGATGGCAATTGTTAAAAGGGCCATTCCGGATTAATATTTGATAAGCTTAAAAGGGTCAGAAACGAAATCCCACTGTCGCAAACCTTTTTAAACATTCATGCCTCTACCCTGAAGGGTCTTCTGGCCGTTTTGCCGATATATTTTGACATGTCCAGGTTAAAAAAAGTAGATAAATAAATATAATAAAGATTCCTGTACATCCCAATTCCATGTTTTTCTTAGTTTATCATTATTTGTCTTTTATTATGCAGTTTTAAGAGAAAAATAAAACTGAAAAAAAATACAAATAAATAAATTAAATAAAAATCTTCTAGTTATTTTTAGACATTTATATATCGAATAAAAATAAAGTACGTCATCAGACACCATCCACTTGGTGCCGATTTCGCTATAATTCCAATTAAAATCCCCACGTTTCTTAGAAATAACGACCTCCCCCTAACCTCGTTACCCGCACTTCCCCATTACATCTTCCAGCCAGTAATTAGGCTGGTTTTCCGTTCCTTTATAATCGAAAACCCACAGAGTTTTACACTACACGACGTCGATTTTTATTTTCTTCGGTAGCTATAGCTACTACTGTTAGAGGTTAAAGATTTCTGTGTTATCTGGGAAAATAAATGGATTTTTTTCTAAAAAATAATGCACCAAATCAATAAAGTTTTATAGTATTATACATTTATTTTATTTGACTTTTTCATTAATTTGATAAAAATCTAATAACACCATAACTATCTATACAGGGTGTCATTGAAATGGTATAAAAAAATCTGGGGGTGATAATACTCCTAAAAATAGTAAAAAAAGTTCCTATAAATATAGGGCGGGAAAGGCATATTAAGGGATTTAGAGGCACTGAAAGGGTGAATTTAAAAAACGGTTGTTTTAAAATTTTAGGCTTAAAGACCAAGATAAAATTTCGAAAAAAAAATCCTCTGCCATAGATTTTGACCCTAAATCAAATGGTGATACTGAAAAATTATTTGGAAAAGCGGAAAGGGTAGTTTTTGCAAGGGTAGGGGGTATTTCGTGAATAACTTTTTGAGGTTATTTTTTTTGCAACGTAAGTTCATTTTTGAAAACTACATACTTTTTCCTACAAAAAGGTACTCTTGTTGCACATTGCCCAGAACGATGATTTTCGAGAAAATTGAAGACAAAGAGTTTGCTCTGATGGGTTGCTAAAGAGCTATTGCAGAAGATTTTTTCCGAAATTTTATATCGTTTTTTAAGCCTATAATTTCAAAACAATTTCAAAACTACTACAATTTCAAAACAACCGTTTTTTAAAGTCACCCTTTCAGTGCCCCTAACTCCCTTAATATTCATTTTTCGCCCTATACTTATAGGAACTTTTATTACTATTTTTAGGAGTACTAGAACCCCCTGATTTTTTTACACTGTTTCAATGACACCCTGTATATTTATAATTAATTTATTTTTGTTTCCCAAAATATTTTTATTAAAAGAAAATATATAAAAGTGGGCAACGCTGTGCCGGTCAAGCTTAATCACGTGACTGACAGTTTATTTGGTATGAACTATAGATAATTTTTACTCTGTGTTACAAAATGAGACCTAAAAAAATCATGCTGACCTAAAAAAAATAATCGATTGATTATCTAGAACCATAATTAAGACGTTAAATTATTTAAGCACAATTTTTTTTGTTGGATGGAAAATAATAGTTTCTTTATATCGTTCCTTCTTTTAGTATTTGTTTTCTACATTGCTGATTAAAACACAATATAGAACATAAAATTAAGAATGTACTAACTTGTTTTTTTCACTAGAAAGACACCCAAGAAATAAGCAATTAAAAACCATCCTTAGGGGATTACATTTAATACACTCACCAAGCTACGTCTTGCGAGGGATAAAACAACAATCGACTTGATTGTTCTTCTTATACTTATTTATCTCTCATTATCAACCTTTTCCGCCTTATTCTTGTTTTTCTCAGCACCCAAGGATTCCCCATTTAACAAAATCAATTTAATCGCTTACTGAAATAAGTAAATTTATACTAGTTCTAAAATATTTGTTACAATTCGTTCATGGCATTTTTAATACATCTCGCTATGTTGCTACATTTTCAATTCATGGTTTGGTTTGCACGCCCAGTTTTTTCGTACATGCCTGTACGGAAAAACTGAGCATGTATGGGGGCCTTCAGAGTCTATTATGCTGTACTGTTCAGAATCTATTATGCTGGAATCTGCCTAAAGCTTACCGATCCTGTCCTGTTAAGCCACATCTAGAATTCCAAACACACGTGCTTTAATTAAGGCTTGATTAAGGTTTGCAGAGTTTTAGCATTTGTCATAAAACAGCGAGCGATTTGTTACAAAACCATATAAATTATATATCACTGTAATCACAAAACTTCAATCTATTTCCGTATTGTAACGGAATTTTAAATTATGTGTTTATTTTCGGGAAAATTTGGTCCAAACGTAAGGAATATTTTGTTGATGTTTGACCATCAAAATCTTAAAAATAAAAAAAGTTGTCTAAAAATGTGCTACAATACGAATATAGTATAATCCTTTATCTTTAATTTTCTTCTTGATTTGTGTTCAATTCAATTTAACTTCTTTTCAACTATAAAATATTCTTTTAGCGCCCAAAATCGTCACTCCTTTCCACTATCTTTCTTTTTCCAAGTTTATTTACGGGTACATAGAATAATAATGCGAGAGCATTATATTTTAGTTAGGGCAGATCGGTCCCAAAGGCCTCATTCCGTGAGCTTGCCTCTCCTGAAAGAGAAAAAAGAGAAAATTAGGTACAAATCTTGGTTAAGTCGAAAAACGGCGCGATGGGTGCAAGAAGGAAAAACAAGAGTAAAATCAAAGAACTGGGGAAAATTTACGGCTTACTACACTCCGAAGGCTACTTTGGCGTTTAGATTCGTTTTAGAAGTTTATTTGTTTTGTATTTCACTCGATTTTTTAAGTGAAACTTCTTTTTTGACTACCGCGCGCTGGGAGTAAAAATTCAAAACCATGACACAAGCTAGCGAGACGAAAAATGGTAAGGACAGCTTGCGGCTTAGAAATATGCGTAGTATACGTAGTGACGCCAATCACTTATCAATTATCAATTATCAATTATCAATTATCAATTATCAATTATCAATTATCAATTATCAATTATCAATTATCAATTATCAATTATCAATTATCAATTATCAATTATCAATTATCAATTAACAATAATCAATAATCAATAATCGATAATCGATAATCGATAATCGATAACCAATAACCCATAATCGATAATCAATAATCAATAATCAATAATCAATAATCAATAATCAATAATCGATAATCGATAATCGATAATCAATAATCAATAATCCATAATCCATAATCATTAATCATTAATCATTAATCATTAATCATTAATCATTAATCATTAATCATTAATCATTAATCATTAATCATTAATCATTAATCATTAATCATTAACCATTAATCCATAATCCGTAATCGATAATCGATAATCGATAATCGATAATCAATAATCTATAATCAATATCTATATATAAAATATTAATTATTAAATTAAAAATAAAACGTAAAAATCTTAAAAAATGTTATAATAAATATATTGTTTCCCAATTTTCATTAAGATTCACCTCATAGATCCATCACAATCTGGCAGCGCTGTCTCCATTTTGTCACTCAAAGTTGATGAAGTGCATGGGAAATTGTTTTGCCGATTACTTTATATAAATAATATATCGATATTACTCAAAATACAGTACATTCCTAACAAAGATTACGACTCGCTACAGAACAGAACAAATAAGAAACTACAATCGCAAAGGGAAGATAAAATAGAAAAAGACAGCACTAAGGCGAGGTTTAAAGGAAAAAGGAGCTTAAACTTGAGGGTTGGTGGGGGTGGAAAAGGAATAAAAGCCCTCCACAGGAACATAATAGAACTGTAATGAAAGAACAATAGGGCCAAATTAAAACGGATTTTTAATGTTTTCTCGTTTCTGAGAAAAAGAAGAAGAAACTAAGACCGACCTTTCGATGTGTAATTAAAAAAGTTCCACCGTTTCGAATAGACGCTCTTTTTTATTGGTTCTATTTTTTCGAGTGATTTCTTCTGTAAAGGTCTTTCTTCTGTGTCTTGTTATCGACGAAAAGTATTTTACAAACGTCACAAAAGTATAAATTTTTCCGACGTGATTGACAATATAAAATAGTTATTTATGGTACTAACGTGTTTGTTATCTTACATATAAGTCACGCTTGAAAATGTTTGGCACTTTAGGCTAATTTTCTCAAGTCACTATATATGTTATAACACATAAGTTTATGGTTGCTAGGGTAACAATTATCGCTTCAGTGTTAAAAGTAAATCACGTGACTTACTTTTAGCACCAGTGCAAAAGTAAATGACTTTTACCATCAGTGCCCTAATGCATAGGCCCTAATGTCACATTTTAGGCACTGACAGCATGCGTTAAAAATTACATTTTTACTGACGTTTGTAGAATTTTTTTTTTACTCCTAACAAAACAATATAGGTACTATTATTAGACTTTATTATACAGTGTCAGTTTTAGATAAATACAAATAAGTTTAAGGATAGTTTATATCTACATTGAGAAAGCTGGAAAACCGTCTGGAATACTTGCAAACCGTACGGCTGTGGCCGGCACTAAATCATAGTCGGGTTTCCTTTTTCAAGAGGCCATTATAAAGTTAATAGCCAAACTTAAAGCGCTTCCTTATTAAATAGTCCGACTGGAACAGCTACTGATTATATAGCTTCGCTGGCTAGCGCTAGAATTTTTAATCCAGCAAAGATTTTTACGTTAAAAGTTTTACTCGAAAACGATAAAAGCGCCAAATCTGATATTAATCTATCTCATTTCGATTCCTTTTCGTTTGGCTATACAGGGTGTCTGCTTAAATAAGTAAATGTTTTAAAAGGGGATGGTAGAAGTATTTTATCGTAAATTTCAATTAGTGGACCCACGGAATCCGTAACAATATAAGAAATAAATTTTAAATAAATTTCTGAACAGAGAACTTCCATAGTAGTTACTTTCACGACTCAGGTCAGGGGCTTGGAACACCCTCAAAAAGAAAATTCCACTTCTCCAACTCCCAGTGGACGATGACATACCAAGAATTTACAACTTTGAGAAACACCTCACTGTAGTATTGAGTAATAAAAAGGATTGGAAGAAAGGAACGCTTACTCAGCATATAAAAGACCATACCATCACGTGGTATACTGATGCTTCCAAAACCAAAACATGGACAGGGATAGGAGTATTTGTGCCGAAAACTAAATACTCGGAACCAATGAACCAATTCAGGCAGAAATTTACGCTATCGAAAGATGCGTACAATTTATCTTAGATATAGGAACTATCGAAAACAGGAAATTGCCAACCTATCCGATAGTCAAACAGCACTTAACGCAATCAACTCAATAACCATCAATTCGAAGTTGGTCAAAGAATGCTTAGAGAAGCTCAACAAATTAGGCAAAGAAAATAAAGTCCTTCTACTCTGGGTGCCTGCTCACCAAGGGATAGAAGGCAATGAAAAAGCAAATGGTCTAGCTAGAAAAGGAGCGAACACTCCACTAACTGAACCATAACCGTTCTGTTTTCCAAACGGGAACCAACTGAAAGCGGAACTAAAGAATCTGGAAGACTCCATCCGTAACTTGGAATGGGTGTCCTCCAACGGTCTAAGACACTCGAAAAAGTTCGTCAGAACTTACGACCGAGAAAAATCAAAGGTTTTCCTTGATTTAAGTAAAAACAATCATAGGATTATCACGGGGTTTCTACCAGGACACTGTCTCCTCAACGAACACCTCATTAGGCTGAAGCTGAGAAACAACGGCGAATGCAGATTTTGTGGGGAAAATGGGGAAACACCAGAACACTTTAGCGCGGAGTGCGCCGAGACGACGACCTTTCGTGCCATGAACTTTGGTACGTCTGATGTCGAGGATGGAGAGCTGGCCTCTGTGGAGCCGTCTCAGATACTGGCTTTTGTTAAAGCTCTAAGACTGTATTATGAGTTATAACTCGTTATACTTTCATAACTCATAAAATAAATTGGAATTGTTCGAATTATTAATCAAAAAAACCGTTAAAATTATCGTGTAGTGAAGTTTGACGATGAATATCTTTTAAACGGTTAATTTAATCGACTAATCATAAGAAACCATTTTTGTAGAGCAGTGAATTTCCTACAAAACCGTGACTTGCGCGTATCATAATTATTTTTAGTTAACGAGTTATAAAATTCATAAGAAAAAAGAAATCTGCCTAAAAATAATCAAACTTCAACCGTTAATAACTTTCGAACTGTGAGGTTTACAAAAAAAATGTTAGAGATCTTTTTTGTAGAGAATTCAATTTCCCACAAATATATGAGACGAGATATTCGAATTGTTCGTTCTAATAATAAGGAAAAAATAAAAAGCTGAAAGGCGGAGGACCTTCCTAATAAAATTACGAGCTCATGCTTGGAGAGATTTTTTTTGAGGTGTCTAACAACCTTTAAATCGATGAATCAATAATCAATAATCAATAATCAATAATCAATAATCAATAATCAATAATCAATAATCAATAATCAATAATCAATAATCAATAATCAATAATCAATAATCAATAATCAATAATCAATAATCAATAATCAATAATCAATAATCAATAATCAATAATCAATAATCAATAATCAATAATCAATAATCAATAATCAATAATCAATAATCAATAATCAATAATCAATAATCAATAATCAATAATCAATAATCAATAATCAATAATCAATAATCGATAATCGATAATCGATAATCGATAATCGATAATCGATAATCGATAATCGATAATCGATAATCGATAATCGATAATCGATAATCGATAATCGATAATCGATAATCGATAATCGATAATCGATAATCGATAATCGATAATCGATAATCGATAATCGATAATCGATAATCGATAATCGATAATCAATAATCAATAATCAATAATCAATAATCCATAATCCATAATCCGTAATCCATAATCGATCATCGATCATCGATCATCAATAATCAATAATCAACAATCAACAATCAATAGATAAATTTTAGTAAATAAATTAATTACTAAAATGTTAATTATTAAATTAAAAATAAAACGTAAAAATCTTAAAAAATGTTATAATAAATATATTGTTTCCCAATTTTACATTAAGATTCACCTCATAAATCCATCACAATCTGGCAGCGCTGTCGCCATCTTGTCACTCAAAGTTGATGAAGTGCATGGGAAGGCAATTTTTTTCATAGTATAAAGTGAAAAAAATAGTATATTTATACTGATACCCTACAGCATATGCCAAAGAAGTCAAAAATGTGTGATAAAAGCTTGATTTCTCGGGCTAAGACATAACGGGACGGTGGCATAGGAAATCAGACGTTTCGTGTGCGTCTAATGACGCCGTTTTCAGGCCAAAGCGGGTCACTCGAACCGAATATATTATATATCCCGCGTTCGGGGAGTTCGAAAGCCATAAATATCCTGATAATTCGCGGGCCTTTTGCATAATGGCGGCCTGCGAATGACAGATCCGCTCGGATGCACGGCACAAGAAATATTTCGATATCGCATTTTTAAGCCCCCTAGTACAAAGGAGTATAGATAATCTATAAAAGGGTACGAGGAATTTAATAGAGAAAATATCTACGCGCTACTAGGAATTTGCAAGTAATGTTTATCTATAACTTTGTCCACCGCATATTTACCATCTTAACGATTCCTTCTGCAAAAATATGTACTAGAATGTACTAAAAATTACGATCTGTACTGTTTCAAATACTCGACTTTACTAGTTTTAAGAGTCTATTACGGTGTACTGTTCGGGTCGCTCTCAGGGGTCGGGAAAAGCGGGTGTGTAGCCGACGGAAATTTATATTATACTAGCTTGTACCAGCGACTTCATTCGCGTCGAATTAATCATTTGTAATGGTGATGATAAAGCAAAGCAAGAATTTCCATTAACATTATAATAAATATTATATAACTTGGTAATATTTGAGGGGTAGTTTCATCTCGTTGGAATTTGACTTTCGAAAAATTCGTTTGCCAAAAATAAGCTTTTTACGTCAAGCAGTTTAAGCAGAATCGTGGCTAAGAAATTACCCAACTTTTTGGAACACCCTGTGTGATTTTTTAAAAAATTTCAAAATATGTAAAAAGACAAATAAATTATGCTTGTCCAAGCGTTTTCCCGAAAGACTAACCGTTTTTTAAATAACAAATATTGTAATATTTGAGGGGCGTTTTCACCCTCTTGGAATTTGAGATTCGAGAAACCCCTCCTTATCGAACCTCTACACCCCACACAAGCAGTTTAAGCAGAATCGTGATTACTCAATGGTCATATTTTATGAAACACCCTGTATAAATTTATAAAAAATCTTAAAATATGTAAAACAACAAAATAAAATATACGTGATTAAGAGTTTTTCCGAAAAACTCACCGGTTTTTAAAAAAAAAAAATATTTTAATATTTGACGGATAGTTTCACACCCTTAGAATTCGAGTTTCGAAAATTCCCTTCTTATCGAACCCCTACACCCTAAAGTCAATCTGATTTCCAAAAATCAGCTTTTTACGTCAAGCGCTTTAAGCAGGATCGTGATTAATCAATGACCAGATTTTTCGAAACACCCTGTATACATTTTTAAAAAATCTTAAAATATGTAAAAAAAACAAAATAAAATATACGTGTTTAAGCGTTTTTTCGGAAACTTGACCGTTTTTTAAATAAAAAATATTGTAATATTTGAGGGGTAGTTTCACCCTCTTGGAAATGGAATTTCGAAAAATCCCTTCTTATCGAACCTCTACACCCTAGAATCAACCTGTATGCCAAAATTGAGCTTCTTACGTTGCGTGGTTTGAGCAGGATCGTGATTAATCAGTATGTCAGTCACTTAAGGATTTTGTATATTAGTATAGATTTCCTTTTTCATTTGTATAAAAATACCTAGCCAGTTTTACATAAAACATTAAATGCCGAACGCTTATAGTACGGACTCTTAATAAAAAAATAAAGGAAATTGTGTTTTTTAAATTAATCCAACGTTAACAAACAAAAGAAAAAAAACTTAACAGATGCAGCCTATGCTTTTACTACGATGCTTGCACATGCCACATGGAAAATTCATTCGGCAAGCTCGGGAAAGCGCGTCACGTTTTCCTTAAAAATATATTTTGGGCACATTTTTGTCACTTAACCTGAGAAATCGCTGTTTGAACGGTCTCGATCTTGTAACGGCTGCGGCGTGAACGAAATTCCCAAACTGCGAATTTTACCCTTAATTTCCAACGAGAAATTTATTGGGTTTTATTATTTCATTCCCGTATACGGGGTGAGTCAGTTTATAATGAGAATGTAGTAAAAATGCCAAACTTTCGTTTTCAGGGTTCCGTACCCAAAGGATAAAAACAGGAACCCTATTACTCCGTCTGTCTGTCACAAAGGTCTATCGTACAGCTAGACAGTTGAAATTTTTACAGATAATGTATCTATGTTGCCGCTATAAGAACAAATACTAAAAACAGAATTAAGTAAATGTTTATAAATAAAAAAGTACTTTCACTAAACATTATCTTTTAAGTAAGAATTTTACATAGAATATTTCAAGTCCTCGGTGGCCGCGTGGTTAAAGCGTTAGGACTTTACGCTGCTATGACGTGGGAGCCGTAGTAAGGCAGGTTCGAAGCGTAGTCAAGGCGACTTTTTTTTAATCGTTTTTTTTTAATTTTTACATATTTATTTTTATTTTTTACATATTTATTATTGATTAATACAATTTTTGTAATGTGTTTCTTCATTTTTTTTAAATTACTCATACGCGCATTCAAAATTTCAGCTAAATCGGAAAAAAGTTTATAATAATATAATGTCTAATGTTGTATAGATAATGTATAATTTTTTATAAATATCTGATTTAAAAAATCAAAAAGCCCTTTTAAAGTTCCGTCACTGATGCTTTTTAAATAATTCCCGGGCATAGTTTAGTATGCAGCTCCGAACATTTTGCAACATATCGCCGAGTGCACTTTTAACATACGCCAGTTCTAATTCAGAGCTCTTGGCAGGCAGGAGCAAGCCGCTTCTTCATGTGGGACACGTACAACGGCTTCGATATGTTCAGGTGGCGGAGCTTAACGATTAAACGATTATAAATCTTTAAAAACCGCACCATGGTTCGTTCCGGGCTGTTTTCCTGATTTATTCCGGGTTATTAGATTTAATTCCGGGTCTAATAAATTGGATTGTTTTCTACAGTGTGTCCCCGGATTGTCTTTACAAGAGGAACAACTTTTTTATTATTGATACTCTGAGAAAAATGCATTTTTCATAAAAAAAAATTTCCTTATTCTCAAATGGTCAATCCCGTTTATACCTCTTCAAATTTCCGTACAGTTTCAGAGAAAATTAAAAAAAAAACATGAAAATATAATTGAATTTCTTCGAAGTCCTGAAACTCAAAACGCGTTTCTATGTATACAGGACCAGTTTTACATGAGTGCAGATGTTTCTAGAGCTGATTGATCTCGATAAAAAAACAGATTTAAAAAAAAATGATTTATTTTTATCTACAAATTGATTTATTAGTACCTACAAATTTATAGGGTACCTTCGGTGGAGGAATCCGACTGGCAATTCTGTGCTTTTTATTATTAGAATAAACATTTTCGCAGTTTCATAGACGTAAATATGTAAATCTACCTATACTAATATATAAAATCCTTAAGGTGCGTATTCATTATCCGAACGAACGAACGAATGTTTGCTAGTGGTATGGACGGGGACCGTACGATAGAACCGCACGAGAAGACCGGAGGCATTTGTTGGCGAACGCCTTTGATGTACCGACTCGAAACGGATGGTCGAGCGAACGAACGAACGAACGGCCGCATGCGTTCGGTCCCCGTCTAAATATACCGCACTTTCATTCGTTCGTTCGTTCGTTCGTTCGTTCGGATAATGAATACGCACCTTTAAGTGACTGACATACTGATTAATCACGATCCTGCTCAAACCACTCAACGTAAGAAGCTCAATTTTGGCATACAGGTTGATTCTAGGGTGTAGAAGTTCGATAAGAAAGGATTTTTCGAAATTCCAGTTACAAGAGGGTGAAACCACCCCTCAAATATTACAATATTTTTTATTTAAAAAACGGTCAAGTTTCCGAAAAAACGCTTAAACACGTATATTTTATTTAGTTTTTTACATACTTTAAGATTTTTTAAAAATGTATACAAGGTGTTTCGAAAAATCTGGTCATTGATTAATCACGATCCTGCTTAAAGCGCTTGATGTAAAAAATTGATTTTTGGAAAACAGATTGACTTTAGGGTGCTGGGTTCGATAAGAAGGGATTTTTCGAAACTCGAATTTTAAGGGGGTGAAACTATCCCTCAAATATTAAACAATTTTTTTATTTAAAAACTGGTGAGTTTTCGGAAAAACTCTTAAACGTATATTTTATTTTGCTGTTTTACATATATTAAGATTTTTTATAAATTTATACAGGGTGTTTCATAAAATATGACCATTGAGTAATCACGATTCTGCTTAAACTGCTTGACGTTTAAAGCTGATTTTTGGTAAACGGATTGACCGTGGGGTGTAGAGGTTCGATAAGGAGGGGTTTCTCGAATCTCAAATTCCAAGAGGGTGAAAACGCCCCTCAAATATTACAATATTTGTTATTTAAAAAACGGTTAGTCTTTCGGGAAAACGCTTGGACAAGCATAACTTATTTGGTTTTTTTACATATTTTGAAATTTAAAAAATCATACAGTGTTACAAAAAGTTGGGTAGTTTCTTAACCACGATTCTGCTTAAACTGCTTGACGTAAAAAGTTTATTTTTGGCAAACGGATTTTTCGAAAGTCAAATTCCAACGAGATAAAACTCAAATATTACCAAGTTATATAATAATATCGCCATATTGTTTTTTCTCATGCTGACATAAATGTGAGCAAATTTTATCCAGTTTGTATGTTAATGGAAATTCTTGCTTTGCTTTATCATCACCATTACAAATCAATAATTTGACGCGAACGAAGTTGCTGGTACACGTTAGTTAAATATAAATCTTAATAATTATTTTATAAAAATTCTCGAGATCTTGCATTCCACCCAGGAAAAAAACTCGTTAAAAATTAAAATGCTAATTTCTAACAAAAAGAAAACGCTTTTCTTACAAAGGTACTTTCTTGTTTTCCCTCGGGCCAAAGAAAATGCAAAGAAAACCCGTAGCGCGGAAGTAAAAACAGTCAGTACACAATGTAGAGATAGTATCAGTTAAATTGGTTCATTTATTACACGGAGAATATACAGTGCATGTTCACGGTATGTACACTACTTCCCTTTTTTAAAAACAGTTTTATCTCTACGAAATCTCCATTTGCTTTTCTGGGAGAACATTAAAATGCAACGTCTTCGTTAAGAAACAGAAAAAAAATTGTTTGTCCACTATGTGCGCATATTCGAAAGTGAAACTTCTTATTAACAACTATTAAATTGAGAGATTTGAAGGTTATATATTTTTTTATGAATGCTTGAATTCACAAATTTTGTTTTTCTATTTTCCCAATAATATTCTAGAGAAAATATAGTCGAAAATAAACATAGAAAAACAGTTTATTTTAAAAAACACGTAGATTCTTTTTAAGAGAGGAATAAGTAGATTTTGGCAAATTACAGTGTATCCTTAGCAGAGAGAGTCCTGATGTATGCCAAATGATTTAAGAACAAATGGAACTAGCTTCCGGTTGGCGTTCCGTGAATTTTCTCGTTGTCATTCCGTCCGTAGTCGGGTAATCTTATTTTTCTTGGCAGTGTATTATTCGCTAGAGGGAGATTTCCCCCTTTTTTTTCTTTTTTTTTGGCGGTGGCACGAAGAACGAGACCAGTAAAAAATGCGACGTGAAAGGATAGGATTGAAAATAAAATGGTCTTGACATATGAGAGAAAAAAATAATATATATGTTTTGGGACACAATACAGGGTGGTCTGAACTGTATTCCGGAAACTTCGGCAGCATATTCTGCAGATAAAAATAAGTAAAAAAGTTCGTATTAATAAATGTATGTCCTAAAATGCTTAGTTTCGGAGATACAGGGCGATAAATCAAATTTCTCATGTCAAAAAATTCCCAGGCACCAATTTTCATCCAAATATTGACGTAACTTCCGAAATTATTTGGGAAAAATCGAAATAAAAATGAAACTTGTACACCCTGTATCTTCGAAACTAAGCATTTTAGGACATACATTTATACGAACTTTTTTACTTATTTTTATCTGCAGAATGTGCTGCCGAAGTTTCCTGAATACACTTCGGACCACCCTGTAGATATAACGTATAATCGAAAAAAAATGACACGTCACAATGACCTTTAAATCGATGATAATTTAATGCTAATAATAAATTAAGGTAATCCTAAAGATAAAACGGTTCCACTGGAAAGGTCGAATATTTATAGAATTTCTTGTAAAGACTGTAATCAGAAATATGCTGGGCAAACTAGAAAATCAATATTCGGAAAAGCTTTTTTGTTCATTAATGGTTCCTTACAATCATCAAATCAAGCAGAACAAACCCCTAAAACAGGCCTCCAAATAACAGAAGCCTCCCTAAGAACAAGACAAACGAAGGCTTTTACCTCTTTACCCTAGCTTCTCCTACTTCGCGTCTTGCATCCATCACGCATCCCCTATTATTACAACCCTTTCTACGCCCTTTAATTAATGTCTTGGAATTAATTATAGGTCTGCGTTAGTTGATAAATATATATGTCGGTCTATTGTAGGTAGAGTGTGTTGAAGAAGAGGCAAGGTTATATTATGTGTATATGACGTATGTATACATTGTTGGAATAAAGCGTACGATAAGGTCGGGAAGGTCTAGGAATAATAATTGTGTTCTGTGGAAGGGTATGGATTAATGAGTTGAAGAATTATGTCATTGGGATATTATAGATTAAACTGTAATGTCTATATACAGGGTGTCCCAGGCTGAGCGTGCATTAGAAGTTTCTGGAGAACTATAATATCTAGATCATGGATTTTTTGTATATTATTGTTTTACAGCGTGATCTATCGATTAAAAATATTTTCAATATGGCGGCACTTCCGGAAATACCGGAATTTGCCAGAAAATTTCTTGTTTTAAAAGGGGACCCCCATTTTTTATTATATACTTAAATTCTCTGTAAAATTTTATGAATTTTGATATTAAACACTCTCTATCTAACATTAGCCGTTTTTGAAAAAAAAAATATTTAAAATTTTTGGACGAAAAAAACTGCAAAAAAAAAATTTGTATAAATTAAACGTCAAATTAAGTGACTACCACAGCTGCTGGGACATAAAGAGAAGACATGTGGCTATCTATTTCAAAAATTAAATTGTTCGAATGTCATATAATAATGGCGGTAGCTGTCATGGAATTAAGCTGTTAAAAATTATCATAAATCATTTTTTTTAAATGGAAACCCACTTTTTTTATTTAAGTTATTTAAAATTAAGTTTGAAAATGTATATTTTTCTTGATTTTATCTAGTTTCCTTTGACATTAACTGTCAAACAATCAGACAGCTTATTTTCATCTTCCAGAAAACTAATTATTTCAATTGCCTATATTATACTCGTAAATACTACCTTCTATAAGCATTTTTTTGACAAGCAGTTTTTTTCTGCCTAAAATTTTAAATATTTTTTTTTTCTCAAAAATGGAATTTTTTTTTTTCAACTACCTACTACCTCCTCGATTCATATTTGGCCGTTAGTAACTTTGTGACCTCTTTCGAAGTATCGTAGCCTGTAAAGGGAGTCGTGCATTTTTAACGTGCGCTTCAGTCAGAATTGTGTATATATATCACACGCTAACTATAATTTTTTCATAAAGCTTCTCTCTCCGACTTTCCGCCAATTTTCCACTTACCTGTGTCCCCGTTTTGTATCGACTTGGATCGTTTTAAAATTCATAGTTCAAAGCACCGACAAATCATTGGCGTACCATTCCATTCTGAATTTTTATTCAAACATTTAAAGCGTCTGAATTTGGTAGATACGTCAAGCAATAATGTAGTTTAGATGTTTAAACATACTGTAGAGATAAAATTATCATTTAAAAGCATCTAAAACTACTATTTATTAAAAATATAGTTCTTCTTGTTTTTTATCACTGATATACAGGGTGTTCCGAACCGTATTCCGGAAACTTCCACTACACATCACAGTCAATCCGTTTGTCAAAATTCAGCTTTAAACGTCAAGCAGTTTAAGCAGAATCGTGATTATTCAATGGTCATATTTTATGAAACACCCAGTATAAATTTATAAAAATCTTAAAATATGTAAAACTACAAAATAAAATATACGTGTTTAGATATTAAATTAAAAAAATATAAAAAATATTTTAATATTTGAGGGATAGTTTCACCCCCTTAAAATTCGAGTTTCGAAAAATCCCTTCTTATCGAACCTCTACACCCTAAAGTCAATCTGTTTTCCAAAAATCAGCTTTTTACGTCAAGCGCTTTAAGCAGGATCGTGATTAATCAATGACCAGATTTTTCGAAACACCCTGTATACATTTTTAAAAAATCTTAAAATATGTAAAAAACAAAATAAAATATACGTGTTTAAGCGTTTTTTCGGAAACTTGACCGTTTTTTAAATAAAAAATATTGTTATATTTGAGGGGTGGTTTCTCCCTCTTGGAACTGGAATTTCGAAAAATCAACTATGTCTGGAATTTCGAATAATCAACTATCAAAAAATATGTAGGTGGCGCCCTCTACAAGTAGGAGTCATATTGACATCCAAAAAATCAAATTTCTCATGTCAAAAAACTCTCAGACACCAATTTTCGTCCAAATATTGACGTTACCTACTTCAGAAATTATTTGGAAAAAATCGAAATAAAAATGAAACTTGTATCTCCGAAACTGAGCATTTTAGGACATACATTTATACGAACTTTTTTACTTATTTTACAGTTCAGGCAGTTCAGTTCTACAGTTCAGACCACCCTGTATTATGTCCCAAAACATATAAGTATTATTAATTTCTGTGTCTCTTAGAGAATAATCCATAAATTTAGACTAGACTGCTAAATTGTATAATTTAATATTATTAAGGGTTCTAAAGCGATATTCCAAGTATGCCCTGGGGATGCTTTAATAACTGGATGGGAAGGTTCCAGATATTATTTCTTGTTCGCCTTCTGTAAATTGTTTATTATCACCGATAATAGGTCTAGAATACTATAAATCATAAGCTCCCCTAGTTTAATATATCTTCTCCCCACACAAACCTTGTTCATTCTTCATATTAAATTAATTCACACACCAAAAACACTCAAAATATGGCGTAATGCCGAATAAAAACAATATCAGAAAAAGACTATATAAAATTAATCTTAATTAACAAAAAAACGGGGTAATATTTCTTTTCCTAAAAAAGGACCGTTTGATGAAAAATATCTAAGGACAAATTATTATTATTACTCTCTTTTTTTCGTCTTTTTCAGAGCCACCTTTCGAGTGAGATTAATAAAATGATAAATGACAGCGGGTTAGGGAGGTTTTGAGCCCTTTTTTTCGACAGTGCGTTTTACAAGCGTCATTTTTTCGCGTCCTAATCAACATCTGTCAAAAGTGATCGCTGGAAATTTATGGCATGAAATTCCGTGAAACAGAGAATGTTTTTGGTAACATTAAATAATATTGAACTTTATAAAACGTATAAATCATTGTAAATATTACAGAGCGCTTCGAAACTCAAATTGAAAATAAATTATTATGTTCACCTAATTTTCTTGTTATTTTATTTCCGTTTCGATGAAAAGTACTCTTCTTATTATTAAAGTTTGCATGTTCGTAGTACAAAGTTTGTATACTAAACATGCAATCTAGTAGAGAGCAAAGAAAAAAACTATAGTAGAGTTTCCTAGAACTTTAGACCAGTATAATTTTATAATTTATTAGTTATAACAGGCATATTATCGTTATATGTTAAAAAAGTACCTAAATAAACATATTTAAAAAATTAAAACCTTGTAGTCATATGCCGGGTCCAGATCAAGCAGACAAAACAATGACAAGACAGAAACATTCTTGTTTTACGACAAAATTGCAACAAAACCAGTACATTTCTGCGACATTTTTGTCTCAATTTTTATTTGTTTCAAAATTCGGAGACTTTTCAATGTCCCGTCTCGAGTCGGTAAAGATCAAAGTGTCTATGTTCTGTTTGTATACAGGGTGTCATTGAAATGGTGTAAAAAAAATCGGGGGGTGATAGTGCTCCTAAAAATAGTAAAAAAAGTTCCTATAAGTATAGGGCGGAAAATGCATATTAAGGGAGTTAGGGGCACTGAAAGGGTGAATTTAAAAAACGGTTGTTTTGAAATTGCAGGCTTAAAAAACGAGATAAAATTTCGAAAAAAAATCATCTGCCATAATTTTGGCCGTAAATCAAATGGTGATACTGAAAAATTGTTTGAAAAAGCTGAAAGGGTAACCCATCAGAGCAAGCTCTTTGCCTTCAATTTTCTCGAAAACCATCGCTCTGGGCGATGTGCAATAAGAGTACCTTTTTTTTAAGAAAAAGTATGTAGTTTTCAAAAAAGGAACCCACGTTGCAGAAAAAATAACCTCAAAAAAGTTATTCACAAAATAACCCCCCACCCTTGCAAAAACTACCCTTTCCGCTTTTCCAAATAATTTTTCAGTATCACCATTTGATTTAGAGTCAAAATTTATGGCAGATGATTTTTTTTTGAAATTTTATCTCGTTTTGTAAGCCTACAATTTCAAAACAACCGTTTTTTAAATTCACCTTTTCAGTACCCCTAACTCCCTTAATATGCATTTTCCGCCCTATACTTATAGGAACCTTTTTTACTATTTTTAGGAGTACTATCACCCCTTTTTTTACACCATTTCAATGACACCCTGTATTTTACGACAAGTTGTCGGCGCAGTGTGGATGGCGTGTGCTGCCAACAGTAGGAGATCAGTAAAATCACACATGGTTAATAAAACTCATTCACAACAATTAAACTTTTGACCTTGTTGTACTTTTGTTCTTGCCAGTGTGGACAATTTGTTTCAAGTTTGTCTTGTCAGAATTCCCCATTTTTTGTCGCAAGTTTGTCTTGTTTTTGTCTCAAAATCGTGTTTAAGTGTTGTCGCCTTGGTCTGGACCCGGCATTAATGCCTAATATATTTATTAGGTTTTATAAGCTATTGCTTATAAAACAATAAACTTTTTAATTTTTAACCACAACTTTTCTTGACGGAGGATAATCACAGGCCACAATTACTGGAAAAAGTTAAAAATTTGTAAACTTTTTCCACTAATTGAAAATTACCACCACTAATTTTGACGTTCAGAAAGCTTAGATTGAAATTAGAGGAACAAACTTCAACGCTAATTGAAACCACTAATGTATTCCACAAACTTCCAGGTTCTGAATGAAGCTCTTCTGCTTCTCTGAAACAAACAGCCACTGGCAACAAAAATTGTAAAGCAGGTGGTGTTTATGCAATATTCTTTAAACGTAAACCAAAGCTAAAATTATAAGGAAGTAAACATAACAAGTTGTTTACGGAAGAAAACCTGGAAATAATTTTCCGCCTGGACTATATGAATTATAAACGGGAAAATAAAAGACCACGGAACTGTGCTTACTCCGCTCATGAACGAGAGAGCTATAGTTTGACATCGGGGATCGTTTGCCGTGGCTTATAAATTCGTAATTCGCCAGTCTCGGAGAGGTTAGTGCCATCGGTGACCCACAATTGTCGATCATAATGTTCGATATAAAGACAATATGGCGCCACTAAAAATCGTCTTAATTGAACCTTTTTCAAAAAAATTATTCTCCAGTGCTAGATTTTTGGCATATTTGCTGTGCTTTAGTGTGTATACAGGGTGTTGCATCGTCGAGCGGGACATAGGAAATCCCATGTAAATTTTAAAGGGGTCAATTATTGACTTCCCTAATTATATTAGAGAATAATTCTATTCAGGTTTATTGAAGAGCACTAAAACCCACATTCAAAAGAATAACTTTAGATATTTTTGATTAGCTCGTTTACGAGTTATCGCCGATTTCTTTTTAAATATTTCTCCTTTCTTATGGCCCTGTATTTACTTATGAGCACCAGTCAAGGTAAAAGATAACTGTCAAATGAAGTTGTCGTTTCAGAAATAAATAAATTCAATTTAATAGTACCTAAATTAATAAGTTATTGAATATTGTAATAATACTATAATTAACCTTGTAATTGATTACTTTATTTTACTTTAATTCATATTAAATTGTATTTATAAATATATCTTTAAGATTTCCGATGTAGGAATGAGTTTTCAATAATAATAAAGCACTAAATAGGTAAATTTCTGAAATGACAACTTCATTTGACAGTTATCTTTTACCTTGACTGGTGCTCATAAGTAAATACAGGGCCATCAGAAAGGAGAAAAATTTAAAAAGAAATCGGCAATAACTCGTAAACGAGCTAATCAAAAATATCTAAAGTTATTCTTTTGAATGTGGGTTTTAGTGCTCTTCAATAAACCTAAATAGAATTATTCTCTAAAATAATTAGGGAAGCCAACAATTGACCCCATTAAAATTTACATGGGATTTATTTATATAAAAAAAACATGAATTATGAACATTAATGCTAAACTATATCAACAATAATGCTATAGTATTCTAGAACCTACATATTTTGGATAATAATTTCCTTGGACCTGCTGGATTCATGGTATGGAGAAACAGTAGCATCTTTAGCATAAAATAAAAAACTGAAATAATAAAATAAAAAACACAGTTAAAAGACTAATGGTAGCGTGCAGGGGGATTTTCTACCACCGAAGCCACCATTTAGAAAGGATTCGAAATTCTCTTTTTAATATACGCTTATTTAAAAGCGGGTCGACTTTGATAGATGGCGCGATAGATCACCGATCTGCGGCTCGGGATCCGCTCTTCGGACGTTCCTATCTCCCGGCCGGAAAAAGCTGACTTTTTACTGGTCAGTTACATCGTTCCTCTTCGCTTCAAATAGAGAGTTATCGATTGATCGGGAGAGGAATGCATTAAAGTACCAAAATACGGGCACTAACTCAAGTAAAATGTCGACTAAATCGTTTTGTAAGTATAGTCAAATGGAAAAAAAAAGACAGAACAGACCCTTAAGAGTCCATTTCACTACTCCGAAAAATTAGCAAAATAAGCATTCGGCATTTAGAATAATTGGGAGGGGGGTTAATCTCTGCGACCTTAGAGATCTATTGTGTCCCCCTTTCTTGAGTTAACTCATCATACAGTCCCAGGACTTCCTACAGAGACCCGTGTCCCTCACAGTCGAGGAGCTACGGCCCAGGCCGGGTAGACGAAACGGTAGCTTGTGTCGCCTGTTGGGTTTAGGGGTAGGAGGTAGGCTCCCGACCCTTGGAGGAGGTGGTAACTTGTATGCCACTTGCGGAGGATGGTCTCACGCAAGTGTCAGCCACCTCTCCTGTAGTTCTCTTTGGGTTTGGCCACTTGGAACTTTCATTGTTACTGTTCCCGGTGTTGCTAGGGGGTTTCCCCACAGCTTCACCGGTGATGTTTTTATTACTATTATTACCAGATCTCATAGTGTTCCCATGAGTCGCTAGGGACAGTCGGTCCACTTCTACAGAGCCCCGCATGTAGAAGTAAGGGGTAAAATACAATGGGGTGCCCCCCGATGCCCCAAGGTTGAGGCTGTCCGCCCGGTATCGTTATATGTCTTGGTGCAATTCCCTGGCCACGACACTACAGTCAGGGACAAGACGATGAGTGAGATGCTTCTTAGACCAAGCCAAGTGCTAGGGGGGATTCCCCCCAGCACCTGACAAGGAGCTTCCCCACCAACGACAAGGTCTTGCATCTCCTAAGAAGGTCTTGCATCTCCTAAGAAGATTCGGCATTTAACGTTTTATGTAAAACTGGCTTGGTATTTTTACAAAAATCAAGAAGGAAATTAAAGATAAAGGATTATACTATATCCGTATTGTAGCACATTTTTAGACAACTTCTTTGTTTTTAAGATTTTGATGATCAAACATCGACAAAATATTCCTTATGTTTGGACTAAATTTTCTCGAAAATAAAGACAATTTAAAATTCCGTTACAATAAGGGAATAGATTGAAGTTTTGTAATTACAGTGATATATAATTCATATGGTTTTGTAACAAATTGCTCGCTGTTTTATGGCAAATGCTGAAACTCTGCAAACCTTAATCAAGCCTCAAGAATAGAGTAATTTTTCTGGCATTTTTTAACTTTTTATTCTCTAATACAAATTTTGTAAGAACACAAAAAAATATTTGTTATTAATTCTACCTAAACAAAATCTTCCGAAAATTTACTAGGCCGAAGATTTCGAACTCGCTGTATATTATTGAGCTACATAAGGTATAATATGTTTGCACAAGTCCAAAGTAAATGTTGACGTGCCCGCGTAATGAGGACAAACATACCCTTAATTCTGTCGAGAAATGTAAACAAAGCCTGCGGTCTTGTTTTCTCAGAAAATATCCATCTGTATTCGGGAATTGAAGAGCACAGAAGACTCAATTTTTTCGGCTTGGGAAAAACCGAACTTGGCTTGTTTTGGGGAATATGGAACGCGGCCAGTCAACAGAGTCAATTAAACTTTTTTATTTCTTCAAAAAAATCCTTCCTATGTGGGTATTTAGCCGCTGCAAGAAAATCTACAAAATAAAACAGTTATTTTTTGTAAACACTGCTTAAAAATTAAAAATTACTACTTGATAACAATTGCTTAATAAGGTAAAACCAAAAAGCTTCAAACTTTCTGTATGATTATTTTTAATTTGTTTTTAATTTTTACGTATGTTATGTTTATTTATGTTATGTTCATTAAAATCAAAGAAGCGATTGCCATACATTACTAACATCTACAGATGCGTGGGCAATGCATTTATTTTTATTAGATTGTATTAAAAAAGGCCTCTTTTATTTTTCTTTTAGAGACTATCGCTTCTTTCATTATAATTTTGGCGTTGTTAAAATCTATTCAGTGCCTTTTGTGTCCCATAAATGCTGACAAATCTTAGATTTGTGAAAATCTCCATTTCTTAAATAGTCATTTTCTTTAATTCGAACATTTAATTTAACCTTTTTGATATTTACATGTTTATGCATTCTAAATAAACGATTAAGATTTTTTATGTCTGTATCAAAGATATCGACTTTTTCTATCGATATTATTTGAACCATGGCACATCCCTACCCAAATGTATGTCATTTCTTTCGTTTTTTCGTGTTTTCCCTCACAGATGGAAAGCTTTCAACTAATAATCGAGGGAAAATATGTTTATCCCCTCGATTTCGAGCGGGATGCTGTTTTTCAAGCAGCGCCAGTTTTTTTTAATTGTAGCATATCGGACAAATTTTAGCAAATACCTACTCTGCGAGTTTTAAGTTGGTTATTTCCGCCTTTTTTTTCGCTGCTGCGTCGGATTTAGTTCCATTTCGAACGATGAGGGTTATTAGTGACGTATACGAGCATCGTTGAATAGAAAATTACGCGTATACATCAGTTGGAGGGCTGGAGATACTTCATTTTATAGAGATTTTCGATATTTAGATAATCTCATTGTAACTGGTCCATTATTAACTATTGTTGTCCAGACCAAGCAGACAGCACAACGACAAGACAGAAACATTCATGTTTTACGACAAAATTGCGACAATACCTTTTCTGCGACATTTTTGTCTCATTTTTGTTTTGTTTTAAAATTCGGAGACTTTTCAATGTCCCGTCTCGAATCGGTAAAGATCAAAGTGTCTATGTTTTGTTCGTATATTTTGCGACAAGTTGTCGGCGCAGTGCGGATGGCGTGTGCTGCCACCAGTGGGAAACCAGTAAAATCACACATGGATAATAAAACCCTTGTATAAGGATAAAACTCATTCGCAAAAATTAAACTTTTGACTTTGTTGTACTTGCGGTGTGGACAATTTGTCTCAAGTTTGTCTTGTTAGAATACCCCATTTTTGTCGCAAGTTTCTCTTGTTTTTGTCTCAAAAACGTGTTTACTTTTTGTCGCCTTGATAGCCTGTGTGGAACTTTAATAGCCTGTGTGGCATTTTTTTAGCCTGTGTGGCACTTTGATAGCCTGTGTGGCCTTTTTTTAGCCTGTGTAGCACTTTGATAGCCTGTGTGGCATTTTTTTAACCTGTGTGGCACTTTGATAGTCTGTGTGGCGTTTTTTTGCCTGTGTGGCACTTTGATAGCCTGTGTGGCATTTTTTTAGCCTTTGTGGCATTTTGATAGCCTGTGTGGCATGTTTTTTTAATAGTCTGTGTGCCTAGCCTGTGTGGCATTTTATTATTTTATTTGAACTTGTATTTTTAAGTTGGACTATTGATAAATCATTCAAGTACCTGTTTAATTTTAAATTCACTTGATTTTAATAATAACTGGTAACATTGTTGCTCACACCATGTTTTTTTCTTTAATTGCAGGTAGGTCATCTCGGTAGCCATACAAGACTTTTGTTGCTATACAACATTTGTCCATTTGCAGCGCCCAGATCAAAGTTGGCTATTGCCATTAGTAACGTACCATCTATTAGTATTATTTTTATTTTATATTATTAGTTGTATTTTATTATACAACATTTACGCCCTTTAAATTTGTTTTATGGTTTTTATTTTTAATTTGAGTTGACCGCTTGAAAAAAAAAATTTTGGCCAGTACAATTTGTACCTTTTATTCTTCTGGACTATTGATTGGTACACTATTTTTTAACACTCTGTATAATGAGTTTTATTTTGTCACCTTTTATATTGAGATTGACTGACATCAATAAAAAGGAAAAATAAAAAATACCTTTTTTTCTGCTGTTTTTAGAACAATACGGTAGATTTTTCGAACGATTGCGTTCGAAAATCACGAAGGCCTTTTCAGCCAATCGAAGAGACTATTTATTCTTGTTCCAGGGTCTGCCCAGACCTTTTGTGCCTTCCATTTCCATTGTTCGACGGTTCTAAGTAATAAAAGATCGATGAAATTCGGACATAGACCGGAAATGGGTGACTGAAATCGGAATTAACCTATAAAAATGGAGCTTTGGCAGATTATTTTCGTCAAAGTATTGAAAAATGTTTTGGATTCAGGTTTCTGTTACAAATTCTACCCAATACTGCTTTTACTGTTGTAACTTTTTATATCAAATTCAAATCAAATTGATACAGCCTTAAAATAAGGGTAAAAGATACCTTTATTGTCTTTATTTCGCCTGTTTTACATTTAAGCAACAAAAGTAATTATTAAGATGGCAAAGTTAGTTCGAGTTTTCCGTTGAAAAGTGACAGTTCCTTGTGGGAAACTCTTCCAGAGATTATCGAGAAAACTCCGCTCAATTTGTTAATCGAGAAGTTGAGAGAGTTTTAACAAAGTAACAAACGATGTGGGCGTCAGACAGAAGTTAGTCTCTTCAACGAGTGAAATACTAATGTTTATTTGGTAAGTCTTCAGTTATTTGACTTTCCCCTTGATTCGACCTGACGGTAATATTATTTTGTCTTAGTCAGAAATTGATCCATTTCAGTACTCCAAAAAAATATCAAAATAAGCGTTCGGCATTTAACGTTTTATGTAAAACTGGCTACGTATTTTTACAGAAATGAAGAAGGAAATTAAAGATAAAGGATTATACTATATCCGTATTGTAGCACATTTTTAGACAATTTCTTTATTTTTAAGATTTTGATGGTCAAACTTCAACAAAATATTCCTTATGTTTGGACTAAATTTTCTCGAAAATAAAGACATAATTTAAAATTCCGTTACAATACGGAAATAGATTGAAGTTTTGTGATTACAGCGATATATAATTTTTTTTCTATTTCTAACAAATTGCTCGCTATTTTATGGCAAATGCTGAAGCTTTGCAAACCTTAATCAAAGCCTTAATCAAAGCAAGTGTGTTTGGAATTTTGGCTGTGGCTTAACACGACAGGATCGGGCTAAGCTTTAGGCAGATTTCTGAAATATAATATAATATATTTCCTTTGGCCACACAAGAATCTACTGAGATTACTGGATTTACAGTTATATCCTTATCTCTGTTTCTTCAAAACGAATGTTTTATTATTCTTTTTAAACCTCCAGCAACCGAAAACACTGGTTTCATCCTGCATCTGTGGCAATAAAACATAAAAATGCCGGAATAGCCTTCACAGGTGTTTCTGTATACCTGTTGGCTCTCGTCTTCAGGGCATTAGCTGAGTACACGAATTCCCAGTCAGGTTTTTTTATTTATATTTACATGAATGCAAGAAAGAACTAAGAATTTACTTTGGTAAAAATATCTAGGTTATAAAAATGTTTTTTTTTTAGTTTTTCTATTTATCAGCTTAGAAAAAACAACGAAAGACCAAACCGATAAAAAGAAATGCTTCAAAGTTATTTTCTCTAATACCGAACAAGGTAAAAAAAGGACTTTTAGTATAAAAAAAAGTAATTTTAACAGAACTGAAACAGATTTAAGAGACAAAACATAAAAAAGAGGCTACACAGTGGAAATAATGTTGTAATGAGTCTTCCCTTTTTTTAAATCCCTCTTGGAAAATATGTTTGCCATTGCTTATCCAGGTATCCAAATACAGATACATCATTTACCCGTAGTTTCTTTTTGTTCACTAAGAATGTCTGCACACTCTTGAATCTACTCAACAAAAATATAGTATTTTTTTCGGTCTATAGAAAGTAAAAATAATGTTTTTTTTTAATATAGATGTGCGTTTTGTTTTTTTTTGTAAATAATAAACAGCACTGATATTAAGACGTCGCGTCAATTAGATAAATCGCGATTTTTTCACGATAAAATAGTGAATTATCAACCAGCAAGTCAGATTTTAAAGAAAAATGATTCAGGAAGATCTTCCGCAAGTACGCTACAGGCCTACAACATCCTGAGCAATGCACTGGCCATTGTATGAGAAGATCATCCGCTACATTACTGGCAAATGCAGGAGTGAACATGACAACGTTAAAAAGACACGGAGGATGGCGATCTGCAACGGTTGCAGAAGGATATATCGAAGAGTCCATCAACAATAAAATAGAGATTGCGAAAAAGATTCCAGGTGCTGAAGTGTTCCAGAACGAGCCGTTATGTAATGACAGAACCTATCTCAAGCAGTTTAGGGACAGCTTCTGGAGGCATACAAGGTTTTACCAATTTCTGAATCTACAAAAAAAACATTTTTATTTAATGTTAATGTTAATTTAAATAAATAATTGAATTAGCAATTTATGAATAAAGCTTAATAATTTCTATAAAATGGTGTGGCATTGAAGTTATAACACACTAATTTGTTATAACTTCAAAAACTCACGCGTGTGTTATACTTTGCCACTTGTGACATGTAAATCTAAGAAAAAAAAACAGTTAGTACTCTTGTATCCCTTTGTAAAAAATAAATACACACACCGGAAAAATCTAGGGATATTAAAATTTTATCCAGCCATCGTCAGTAATTTTATTATTTGCATTTCTGATATAATAAAATTAAAATAAACAAATAGTTTACAGGACGTATTGGAAATAAAAATGAGAAATTTACCGAATTTTTCAAATTTACCTTGATTTTTATTGAACTCAAAAAAATACACACATTTTTTTTTTATTCTAAACTGTAAATTAAAAAAAGAGATAAAACCATTTTTACTTAATAAAGAGTATAGCCTCCTCTACTGTTCATTACAACCCTACATCGTCTCTCCATGCTCCTGATCAGGTTGTCGATCTCTTCTTGAGGTACAGCCTGCCACGCTGCATTCACGGCCCGAACCAGATCCCTACGAGTTTCACGAGGCATACCCATTCTCAAAATCCTTCTTTGGACCGCGTCCCATACGTGCTCGATGGGGTTGAGGTCAGGAGATTGTGCCGGCCAGGGTAAGATGTTTAATTGATGAGCATTGATAAACTCACTTACCACTCTGGCTGTATGAGGCCGTGCATTGTCATGTATGAGAATGAAGTTTCTCCCAAAATCATTGGCATATGGTAACACGACAGGCTCAAGAATTAAATCACGATATTTGGTTCTTGTTAGAAACCTTTCAAGAAAAACGAGATCGGTTTTTCGGCCTAACTGGACTCCTCCCCAGACCATAACTGTTCCACCTTGATAAGGGTGCACTTCCTGAACATGATCCAACCGAATAAAATTTCCCAGTTCTCTCCTTACCCTAAACCTTCTCGAATCCGGATGAATTCCAAAGCGTGACTCATCCGTGAAGAGAACATTGGCCCATTGTCCATTCGACCACTGAACATGATCTTGAGCCCACAAATATCGTACCTCTCGATTTCCTCTCGTTAAGGGTTGAGCTCTCCAGGGTCGTCTGCTTCTTAAGTTGACCTCTCTTAATCTATTGCGAACAGTGTCAGGACTAACGGTTACATTATGTGTTTCCTGGAGAACTAAACTAAGATCTGGTGCTGTAAGAGTCGGTCGGCGTCGAGCACTTAATTGTAAAAAATGATCTTGCTGAGGGGTAGTAATGCGATGTCGCCTTGTGTGCCTTTCAGCAACATCACCACTTTCACGGTAGCGTGCACTTAATCGCGATATTACACTTTGCGTTGCATTTAATGCTCTAGCTACGTCGATTTGGCGCATTCCAGCTTCAAGCATACCCGTGGTCTTTAGCATTTCGTCTCTGTTAAGATGTCTACGCTCCATAATGTCGTTTAATACTAAACAGAGTTATTTGAATGAATTCTGGCCAGTTATCATAAAAACATTGATGCTAGGTGCTTTTTATACGTTTGTCAAAAAATGTACAAACACTTCTGCAAATATCCCAAATTTAAAAATAACTAGTGTGACTACTTCGTTTCAATCGAAGTAGAAAGAATCGGCCTACAAATATGTGGTTGTTTATTCAAAACATTTATTTTTAACTTTAATAAAATGATATCCGTAGATTTTTCCGGTGTGTGTAGTTTGTTTTTCTCTTTGCTCTATAGAAAGAATATTTGTTCAAACCTACAAGTAACCTTCCTTTTCACCCTAAACAAGGGGTTTCTTACCCTCTTTTTCTCGGAATGGGCAATCTTCTCCCCTGGCAGACGAATCAATCAAAGAAAGACTGACGTATAAGCTGATATAAAAGTGTTTATGGCCGTTTTATCCCCGACCAATTGCTGACTGGGCTCAAATATTTGCTCTAGTTAATTTGTTTGCACTTCCTTCGAGATTAGGGCCGATTTGTTTTGATTTTCATCCTTTTACGAGTTGTTTTTTTGATTTTTTTTTCTTTACTTACACCCTATTCCTCGATTATGTATAATTATTATTTGTATATTTTTATCCATCCAATTCAAAATTTAAAGTGTGTGACACATCTAGCAGTATCTTAGAATTTGATCTTAGATGATCTGTCAGTGAGTCAACGTCAAAATTAAAGAAATTTGACCAACGATAATTCATAAACTATGAGTTATAATTACTAGATATTTTGGTAACCTAGCCAGCTATAGTATGTCTTCATGTGTACTGAAAATTAATATCCTTGCTTTATACATAACGAATTAGAATACTGAGACATCTGCTACAGATGAATCCCAAAGATCTGCTTTCGAAAATAGAGTTCTTTTTCCATCAAGTCCATATATTTTCCTCTAAACTACATCGATATCGTTTAGTTGGAGAACTAATGACGAGAATAAACAAGAATTCTTACATGCAACGATCCTTATCCTTCTGGAAAACCGTTCTAGAACATTTTCTCACAGTGTTTCCATCGGATTTATCGCTTCACTTTCCAGCCGACGCGACGGACGAGTTTTCCGACGATTCAGCAAGTGTCGAATCGGAAAAGCGGGAAAATTCGAGTCTTTTATCGATAAATTTCGCTTCGTAGATGAAAATTTGCAAGCTCCGGCCTGTACGCTTGTCTAAATTTGATTTAGTACCGGTCAGTTTTAGCTCTAAGAATTTCCAGCAAGTCTTAAACTTGCTTCGGAGGTAAAAAAATGATAAAGAAACAATATTTGTGTTATAGAAAATATAAATATATAGTAAATATATATATAGTCAAAAAACTTCCAGACACCAATTTTCATCTAAATATTGACGTTATTTCATAAATTATTCGGAAAAAATCGAAATAAAAATGAAAATTCTACACCCTGTATCTCCGGAACTGGGCATTTTAGGACATACATTTATACGAACGTTTTTACTTATTTTACAGTTCGGACCACCCTGTATATGATTATTAAATTATATTGCTACATTTTTTCTGCATTTACTACCAAAAAATCGTAGTAAAAAAATACTAGAAGGACCAACATATAATAATAAATTAAATGGTCTAAAGAACAGAAATTATCTTTCCTTCTTTTAATAAAAATATATAAAAAAAAATCCTCCCCGGTGCTGTCTAACTTCAATTACGTTTCCCCCAAGACGAAAATTCTTATTAAAAAGCTCCCCGTGCCATTCTTGTTTCGAAATTATTTCTGTTACCGTAGAAAAGTGTTTATTTTGACGATGGAAAAATTGAGAGAAAAAAAAACGGGAAAAGACTTTTTTCCCCATTTTCTTCTGGTTTTTCCTTTTCTCTCATTTTTTTCGGTCTCGGACTTGCTTAGTTTACTCCATTTAGTTTTTATTGAAAATTGAAGAGGGCGTTCGAGGTTTTTTGCCAAACTTTCCAAAGACTTTTCCAAAGTAAATTTGTGTCATGTTTCTTCTTCGAATTTGTCAGAAAGTTTCGTAAAAGTTAAGTTATTTTATTTTTAGATCTTTTGTTATTGTTTATTGTTTTCTTTTCAAACTTTATTATGAAATAATTGTAGGATATACAGGGTGGGTCCGAAATGTAATCGACAAATTAAGGTAATTAGTTTAATCCTTAAATACAGGGTGGTACGAACTGTATTCCGGAAACTTCGGCAGCATTTTCTGCAGATAAAAATAAGTAAAAAAGTTCCTGTAAATGTATGTCCTAAAATGCTTAGTTTCGAAGATACAGGGTGTAGAAGTTTCATTTTTTTATTTCGATTTTTTCCAAATAATTTCTGAAGTAACGTGAATATTTGGATGAAAATTGGTGTCTGGATGTTTTTTGACATGAGAAATTTGATTTTGATGTCAATATGACTCCTACTTGTAGAGGGCGCCACCTATATATATTTTAACTGGTTTGAAGAGTAATAACTTTTCGTCCGTACCTGTATAAAAAGATTGAGTAAGAAAATATTCATTTACGAGGTTTTTTACGTAAAAAAGGTATCTTGGTAAAAATCGCTACGAGTAATGGTTCTCGAGATATTTGGAATCGAAATTATCAATACCTGTCATCATTGACATAAATTAAACAATATTTTGACTAAATATTTATTAGACAGAAATAATAAATTTGAAATGCTGTGTCAAAAGTTCAACATAAACTGTTTTGTCATCATTTTTTCGCAGAAAAATTTATGAATAATTAAAATAAAAATAAAAATTTACCAAATTTATTATTTCAGTCACATAACTATCTACTCCTGATCAAATCGATTGGGGAACATACAGCAGTGATTTTGATACCTCATTGTTATATTTCTTAATAGATTATTTTCTTTTATCTATGGTTATATTTCTTAATAGATTATTTTCTTTTATCTATGGTTATATTGTATTCCCTCCTGCCTTAAACTGTCACTCTTTATTATTATAAATAAAATTTTACCGGTATATAGGCATCAAAAACGGTTCGCGCACATTAAAATAACGATTAATCACAATTTACGCTTGGATAAATTGAATTCTGCTACGCGAGGAGGAAATTATTTTTTCTTGTCGCGAAAAAAATCAAAACATCGCCAGGCAGGAGAATTTATGCCTTGATTTGTAGTCTATATAATTTTTTCTTCCGAATTTTTATTCTTTTTAAATCATTGTGCCTTAGTTAATGTACTGTATGATAAACTGAACATGAATTTTCTTTTAATGAATTTATTTATTTATCTTATTGTAAAGTTTATTTTTTTTGTTACAGGAATAATAAGAACCACTGCCATTTTGGACATTGAAACGAAGAGTCACTATTGGCTGACGGTTTTTGCTCAAGATCATGGAGTCGTTCCATTGTACTCATCTGTAGAGGTAAGTGTCTTGTTATTATTTTAATTACAGCTCTCTGGGTATATATATTCCTAGTATATATTCCGGAAAATGCCGAACCGATCCAAAATTATCAAAAGCTTTGGGTCGCGACCGTTGCAAGAATAGCGTCAAATAGTATTTATATTGTCTTTATGGGCACTTTCCAATCTAAACTTGTTTCATTTATCTATGACACAAATTAACTTTTTTTAAAATTTAACTTTCATTTATCATTAAAAAACTGAAAAATCACAGATCAGATACAGAAAACATAATTCAACATTTCTACACTGTTCTTTTCGACTCAGAATCATAGAGAAGGGATTGTAACATCCCCTAATCGAATAATCAAATCGTAAAGCAGCCCATATAGCAAATTAGGGCTAAGGATTGCCGGCCGTTAAATTAGTTTTGCGGCCGAGGACAGGACGACAACAACGGGGACTAAAGTTTGTCCCGGCTCTGTCCCTGCTGCCGCTGCCCAGTAATTACGACAAATTTCGATACGTAAATTTAGGTTAGGTCTCGCTTGCTCCGGCTTCGGATAGAGCTAGAACCGGCTCTAATTTAGACTGAGCGGACTGCGCTGGACAGTTACGGAGTTTATGGTCGCCACTTTAAAAGGGACGAGGTGTCCTTTTTCTTTCCTTTTAGTTGGTAGGTGTACTGGGAGATATAATATGTTTGAATTTAAAGAGGATGTAGAAGGTATCATAGTTCAAAAACATACATACATATATGTAGGTACTGATTTCTTTCGAAAATCGACTACTATGAAACTATGATTCCTTCGCGGACACAAACGGTACATTGTGAAACAGGAAATTGTAGAAAGAAACAAGCCCTATAACATAGGATACAACATTTTAATGAACAGTGATTTCCATAAAATCAATAAAATGAAAAATATACGAAATAATATACATGTACTGATTTCTTTCGAAAATCGACAACTATGAAACTATGATCCCTTCCCGGACACAGACGGTACATTGTGAGACAGGAAGTTGTAGAGAGAAACAAGCCCTATAACATAGGATACAACATTTTAACGAACAGTGCTTTCCATAAAATCAATAAAATGAAAAATATACGGAATAATATACACGTACTGATTTCTTTCGAAAATCGACAACTATGAAACTATGATTCCTTCCCGGACACAAACGGTACACTGTGAGACAGGAAATTGTAGAGAGAAACAAGCCCTATAACATAGGATACAACATTTTAATGAACAGTGCTTTCCATAAAATCAATAAAATGAAAAATATACCTACGAAATAATATACATGTAGTGATTTCTTTCGAAAATCGACAACTATGAAACTATGATCCCCTCCCGGATACAAACCGTACATTGTGAGACAGGAAATTGTAGAGAGAAACAAGCCCTATAACATAGGATACAACATTTTAATGAACAGTGCTTTCCATAAAATCAATAAAATGAAAAATATACGAAATAATATACATGTACTGATTTCTTTCGAAAATCGACAACTATGAAACTATGATCCCTTCCCGGACACAATAGGGAAGATATGTATTGGATTTGTCGCAATTTTGTCGTAAAACATGAATGTTTCTGTCTTGTCGTTGTTTTGTCTGCTTGGTCTGGACCCAGCATTGTGTTAGATTCTCCAGCCCTAGTCTAGCAACTTAGAGACTGAATCCTCCACATGACTCTTCATGTTATAGTAGGAAAACATTTAAAATTATAGTAGTTTTTTTGGAAAAAGCCAAAAAAAAATGAAAAGTACATGTCTTTGTCGTCGCTAATATATTTTTTTATATTTATCTAGTTCAAAAAGTCGATTTTTTTGGAAACAAAAATAATTTATCCGCGTGCATCCTGCTTGGCACTGACCATAATAATAAATCATTTCTATCTGACCGGCCAGTCCAGGCCAAAACGAACAAAAAAAAAGAGCAGCCAAAAGCCAGGACGTAAGCCTTTATTTTTCTCCTTTTTTTTCTTCCTAAGATTTATTTTATAAAACGTATAGACTCTGGTCTGGATAGTACAGGATAACGAAAAAGCTGTAGAACACAGTCCTTATTGTAAAATGGATGCCTTCTTTAAATTTCAATAAGGTTTTACAATTTCTGAATCTACAAAAAAAATTTCATTTAATGTTAATGTTAATTTCAAATTCAAATTGTGTCAAATGAATCGTCAAACAGAACTGTCAAGAATCTCCTCCTGGAGCCTTCCTTAATCTTATTATTCAAAGATAGGACTCGATAGCCACCTGAAAAATCTAATCTAATATCTAATCAGACTTTTTTCTAGGATTTTTAGTACCTTTTATTTTATTTCGAACAAATTTATAGTTTATTTCGCAGGGGTTTCCAGATGAAATGGAAAAATTCGATTTGCTTGCAACATAAACCGTTCACTTTTATATGTTTCCGACGCGCCAAATAAATTTTTGTGTTCCGTCATGTGCCCTTTCTTCTTATTCTTTTCCGCCTCTTTTTTTATTTTGGTACGCCTGCATAATATAATTTATAACCCTTTCGGTCCTTTCTTTCCAAGGAAATTCCGATTTTCTTTTCAATAGAATATCGGTAGGTTTAAAAAGGAATCTTCATATATTTCCGGTTTCCCTCCCAATCTTTTTTTTTGAGCGTAAATATCTTACTTCCGGTATCTACAAGGAAAAAAAGTTGGTACAAGTGTGCATATTAGCTACTCCATTACTCGCTGACGAGTATTTGACACGCATCAGAATCTGCTTACGCAAGGCGTTTTCTTTCGTGAGTTTTCGTGAGAAGAAGTACAATTCTCGGATTGGATGGTATAAATTCATTATTAAATAAAATTATTATCATCAAAAGAATATATTAACACCGAACTATAACGAGAAAACTGTCCTGGACTGGGTCCTTTTGAACTGGATGGCATATGTCCATCGGCAGTTTACCATTAGCTGAAGAAGTATGATTTTTGGATCGGAGGGTATAACTTCATTATTAAATAACATTATTATCATCAAAAGAATATATTAAAACCGAATTATAACGAGAAAACTGTCCTAGACTGGGTCCTTTTGAACTGGATGGCATATGTCCATCAGCAGTTTACCATTAGCTGAAGAAGTATGATTCTTGGATCGGAGGGTATAACTTCATTATTAAATAACATTATTATCATCAAAAGAATATATTAAAACCGACTTATAACGAGAAAACTGTCCTGGACTGGGTCTTTTTGAACTGGATGGCATATGTCCATCGGCAGTTTACCATTAGCTGAAGAAGTATGATTCTTGGATTGGAGGGTATAAATTCATTATTAAGTAACATTATTATCATCAAAACAATATACTAAAACCAAATTATAACGAGAAAACTTTCCTGGACTGGATCCTTTTGAACTGGATGGCATTTGTCCATCGGCAGTTTACCATTAGCTGAAGAAGTATGATTCTTGGATCGGAGGCTTTAAATTCATTATTAAATAACATAATTATCATTAAAAAAACATATTAAAACCGAATTATAACGAGAAAACTGTCGCTTTTGAACTGGATGGCATATGTCTATCGGCAGTTTACCATTAGTTGAAGAAGTATGTTTGACGCAGTCATCAGCGTATTGAAGTTCTGTGATGAATTTTGTACGTGTCTTTGCCCTGAGTGTTTCCTGCAATTTGCTGTCCACTATAATGGAGAGCGCTGCGATGAATATGTTGAATAGGAGAGTGACCAAAAGTGACATCAGTGTAAATCCAGCTTTTAATATACGTTTTAGTGAAACATTTTCAACAGTTATTGCTGTATTTTCTACAAATAAACGATTCCTAGCCAAATTTCATGTAAAACATCAAGAATTTTCTTGTTAACAATCGGGAATATCGAGAAACGACAAAAAGCCAACTCAATATCGATCTCGAAAGCAAAGAAGTTTTGCTATTTAGCCTCGAGCGCGGTATGGAGAAGAGACTTCCACTAGAAAATGACATCGAAGCAGATAAGGCCAAATGTAAACTCTTTGTTAGCATGTTATAAAAAGGGAGGAGAACGTGCACGTACGTCGAACTCTGGAAACTTTCAAGAGTATCTCTTACTTTGCAAAAAGTTATCGCGCGCAGGGTTAAAGGATAAGTTTTTCGAGCTTATATGAAATATAAACCGTGAAATATCGAAGTTTGTTTTTCTTTGCGTGATACCGGCCATCGGGGATGAAAGAATTACGTAGGCACTGAAAAAAACCTGTCTAAATTTTATCGGATTATCTAATGAAATGAAAACAGTTTTATCATTTTACTTTAATTTGAAGAACGAGGAAAATTCAAGTTGAGTTTATATTCACAATTATTGTTCATATTTCTTCAAATCCAAGAGACTCAATTACACTTACTCACTCTGTATACATGAATAATTATTGATTTTTAAAATATTTATTGGCAAACTAGGGACAGGGAAATCAGACAATGAACAGAGATGAAAGGTATTTATTATAGCTCTGTGTGCTAAATCATAAATTATCGCAAATATTATAACTATTATTTTTGCATCATGTTTACTACAATTTTATTGTTAAATATCTTCGAATAAAAAGATTATTAAATATTATTTTTTTAGTATTTTACTATTATGCAACCGAATATACACCGCGATATACAGCTACACAACATTGTCACTGGATGCCGCCACCAGCAGTAGGATTTTTATCTAACCAACACCCCCTCCACTTAAGGCCATTCAACATTATATGCGCAAGGCAAATATGGCAGCGAAGGCAGTGCATTTTTAAATTGTTTACCTTAGTGGTTTCTCGTTCCGATTGCATACCAGAAATAATTAATTATCTCTAGTTTGTTGTGCTTCTGCAACACGTTTGTTTAGTTCTTAGTGTTCAGTGGCGTGATAAAAAAAATGTGATAAAATAAGAGTGTAATAAAAATCAAAACTAGATATTCCACATAGGGATCTTCAAACTTTTGTGCTTGTCGTACTCCTGTATTATTCATTATTTTAAGGTAAGAACTAGAAGTATTTATCAAGATATTACACCTAAATGAGTAAAAAGCCTTCACCGCCAGTCTGCATAGTACTTTATAATGGTTACTTACAATAATCAAAAGATAGGTATTAAAGGGTTAACATTTTATTGTATTGTTGCATGCCTTTTACATGCTCTGTTCCAAATTGTCACGGGAATTATAGAGGAGGTCCCAAGGTTTCTGCTTTTATATTCCCCAAAAATTACGAGCTTCGTAAAAAATGGTTGACAGCTATTAAAAGAGATAATTTCACTCCTACTAGTAGTTTTCGGGTAAGAAGTGCATTAAATATGCCTCAAAAAGGCCAAAGCCTCTGTTACCCTAGTGAGGATGTAGTTATGGCTCACTATAAGTAAAATATTGGAAGAAGAATCAAGCTTTTTGCACCAAAAAGATCACAGAAAGATATTGACAACATTGACATTTGAAAATATAAATGGCCTGGATGTAAGTCTTTTTTTAGGTCACAATTGCCCCTCGCATACGTCAGAATTTATTATTAAATCTATCTTGTTCAGAATATCCAATATTTTATTGAAGAACTAAGCAAAAAAAGGGAATGACGTCTTTACCACAAAGACAATGCCCTATGTAAAGAGAAAGAGTAAAGAAAACTAAGCTAAGCGTAAGTTTTACTTACGCTTACGAACCCCCAAAAAGGTATTTAGTTTTTTTTCTATATAAAATCTTGAAACACATATTATTTTTTTTAGTTATCCTCACCTATATTATAGTTTAAATTTATTCCCATTTGTGTAATGCTGCAAAACATAGAAAAAATATTTGATATTTTTTTATCCAAGCCAGTGTAGTTTATAATTCCAAGAGCATTTACCAAGGCTTTTACTAAGACAAGTAGCTTCATATACTGTCCATAATAAAAAGTAACTTACTGATATTTTCATAAAAGTAATAAAACAAAAAATCCATACTTATGTGGAGAGACTTAGACTGCCTGTATATTAAAAAATTAGTGAAATATTACGTAATCTAACCCGACATTTGTGTGAAAAATGTCTATTTGGTAATAAAACAGGGTTTAAAATACGCGCCAAATAGAGCACTTCTATCTCCGCCATATTGGAAACCGTTGAATAGCCTGAAGTGGAGGGGGTGGTGGTCTAACTCTTTTTATCTTTGATCCGTCACTACCTGTCCGTCACTTGTCACTGTCAGATCAAATCAGATGTTTTTCGATTTATTTATCTTTTGTTTTGGTTATTGAAATTTTATAATAATTATCAGATAAAATTTCGTAGTTAAATCGTTTATTTTTGATGTGGATCGCTGATGATGATCGCAGTGTGCAATTCGTTCATTTAATTGTGGGAATTTGTGAGTTAAGTTCGTTCATTGACCGGAGATGGAATGCAGTGGAAAATATTCTAAAACATCGTTTTTTTATTTAAGCCTTTTTGTGAGTTGGACTAGTCGAGCTATATAGTTCTCTATCTATATCCTGCAGGGAGATTTCCGGTTGAAGTATGATTTTGTGAAGAAAATTCATTCCCTGTTGGTATTTAGCAGGTCTTCCTTGAGAAGGACAGAGAGGTCTTCCGAAGCACATTTGGTCAGAAACGTGGTTGTATTTTGTGGGATTTACATGGACCACCGACCAAATTTCCGTCAAGGGATTAAATAGCCGAATTTTCCGACCGATATTCCGATTCCACATGCCCACGAACTCCTCAAGTAGTTCCAAGGTATGCTATAATTCTTCTGCTTATTCTAAGTCAATGCTCACCTGATTTTTGTTCATATTGTTGACTGGTTTTCGACTTTTCCACGCCCACATGGTGTAGAAAGATTAGTTGAGTGTTATCTTTCTTAAATCTTATTCGGTTGTTCGTAATTGTAGAGCAAGAAGTCCGATATAGAGCCGTACAGCACAGAACAGTCCAGAATTCCATCCGATCCTGTTGCTCGTGTAAAGTTCCAAACAAGTTAGCCAACAAATGAGCAATCAAAACGAAAGAATAGAATAACTCATAGTCTAAAGATATTAAACCTTCAAGTACCTGCGGGTGTGGACCTGCTAAACTAAGAAAAACTCTTATATATTATTTTTGACAAAGTTTTTTTGGTTTCAGGTGTACATCGAAGTACTGAACGAAAACGACAACATCCCTTTGAGCGAGTACCCTGTATATTACCCAGTGATACAAGAGGATAGTCCACCCGGGACACTGGTCCAAGAAATTAGAGCCAGCGACAGAGACAAAGATCCCAATCAAGAATTAACTTTCAGGATAGCTTCCGGCAATCCAGAGGGATTCTTTACTATCAACACTAAGACAGGTGAGTCTATAGTCAATATTATTATTTTAAAACCATTTTTTTTTTAATTTTGTAACATATTACGTTAAAAAATGTGTGACAAAACAGTCAAAATACATGTCGAAAAACAATTCGGCCATGTTGCAATATGGTTTATCCCTTAACCACTACAGCAACTGTCGACTCTTTTAGTGTTATTGTTATTGAAAGGGTTGCTCCTTCCTTTCTTGCTAGGGCAAGTTAAAAAGCCAAAGGATCGAAATTCAGACCGACATTATAATTTTTCCTGGCCAGAGATCTTTAGTGATAAACTTTAAGTACCTCGGGGTATATGGTCGGACCTTATCCCTTTTGTTTATTGTAATGTGAAGGGCAAAGTAGACCCTTTTGTTTTTAACTGTGCGTAGTTTGGACGTGGCATATGTTTAATTAGTTTTAAGGGTCAAAAATACTTTTATATTAACTATACCGGGTGTGGCATCGTCGGACGGGACAAAATCTGTTTGAGTGGAGCCAGACGCGTGTTTATTTTACACAGTTTGCTTTTAAACGCTGTTGAATCCGAGTCAAAATTTTAGTTATTAGTGTTAATTAATACATAATTAGTAATTAGTGATATTTATAAATAGTAATGGATGAGCGAAAACAGAAAAAAATGGTCCAAGGCCTTGAGAAGAGATGAAAAGAAAAACGTTAAATTATCCTCTATTTTTACGATTTATTGTTTTGAAGATCATTTTGATGTAAGTTCATATATTTATGTATATTGTCTTACATAAGTATATGCAATTTGAATGTACAGGGTTATTCATTATATGATGACAAACATTAAATAAAAAAGTTGCATGGTTTTTCATATACTCTCTTTTAAAATTAATTCTAGTTATACAGGGTGTCTCAAAAAAGGTGGTCCAGAAAATTGTAGGTATTTTTCGCTTTACAACTGTCAATATTTCGTAAACATTTGAAGATAGGTATAGGATTTTATAGATGAAATATATCTAGAATATCTAGAAATTTCCGAAGAATTCAAAAATATATAGGGTGTCTCACTTAAAAAAGTAACTTAATTTTGGCGTTTGCTTATGGGACACACCTTGTATAATATTTTCATTACTGATAAACAATTTATTTCCTATAATTTCGTAAAAAAATAATCTTTAAAAATAACAAGGGTAAGGGGGTGTCAATATATTAAAAAAAAAACTTTCTTTTTCACGCTATGCTCTGGAGTTATTTTTCCACGTACTAAACAAATATTTTTGTCTCTTTTCACTTCTACATAACCTACAGCATTATCTCCGTACGTCTCCCTACCTGATCTGAAAAATAAGTTTATAACATTAATATTTATAACTATATAAACTTTCGTAACAGTAGGTACCTACTTATACTTAAATATGCCTCAGTACTACAAAGAATAAATGTTACATACCTCTCTGTTGTACCTCTCTCTGTACCACATTGTCTTCTAGCAAGCCAATAGAATGTGGAGTACCACAAGGCTCAGTACTAGGCCCTATTTTGTTTCTTCTTTTTATTAACGACATTGCTAACATAAACATCAGTGGCAAAATATGTCTTTTTGCGGACGACACTAGCTTCACTTGGAGCAACAAGGACATCGCGGCACTTCATAGGATTATATCAAATGACTTAATCACCATTAAATCTTGGTGCGATTCGAACCTCCTGAGTCTCAACATTTCTAAAACTAAGGCTTTGTCGTATAAAAACTCGTTGCAGCCTTTTGTACTTGACAACACCACCATTGACGTCGTAAAATCCGTAAAATTCTTAGGGCTTGTTGTGGACAATTCTCTGAAATGGGACATACATATCGAAGCTTTGTCGAAAAAATTGAGCTCTGCCTGTTTTGCATTAAGGTCTGTTTCTAAGGAGCTTAACTTGTCAGTGGCTAGAACTGTTTATTATGCACTTTTTGAGTCGCACCTCAGGTATGCCCTTCCATTCTGGGGTACGTGTTGTGCGGCTCAATTTGACCGCATTTTCAAGCTCCAGAAGAGAGCTGTTCGATATTCACTGGGACTAAACAGCAGAACTCATTGCCGGGGCTTTTTTAGAGAATTAAAAATATTGACTCTTCCTTCCTTATTTATATTTGAATCCGTTTGCCTAATACGTAAACATGTATCAGCTTCTCAAGAAAGGCCATCTCACACTTATCCACTCAGGAACGCGGAGCAAGATCTTTATCTACCTACCCCACGCTCAGAGTTAGTTAAAAGTTCAATATTATACAACTCGAAAAAAATGCACAATCACCTGCCATTTGAAATCAAATCCATAACATCATTTTTTTCATTTCGCAAAGCATTGAACTCTTATTTACTAGACAAGGCTTTCTACGCCGAATTATATTTGAATTGAAAATCGAATTTGATCTTGAAAACACTGGTCTAATGTTTGCTATTGCTATATTTACTAATGACATCGAAATTAATTTATTTAGAGGTCATTGATATTTTGCTATAAACTGGCTAAATATTTTTGAATATTATTTTAATTTTTTTTGTTCTTTGACATTGTAAACATTTATATATGTTTATTTTAACAATAAGACTGACAATATTATTTGTATAATGTTTTGTATTATCTTTTGTTTGTTTGTTTGTTTGTGTACCTTGTTTTTTTACTTTGTTTGTTAGTTTACCTTTGTCCACAAATTGAAAAAATTTTTGACAATAAAGGCATTTATTTATTTATTTATTTGTTTTTTTCCTCGTAATTCAGCACCAATAAATTGGGAATTTGTATTTATAAAAGCAGCCAACATAAAAGCATCGACTTTTGGCAAGTTATCTGATTGTGCTTTTACAAACCCGGAATCTGCCAATACTTAAAAAATTCTCAGAACACACAACACATACAAATAATAACTGCACAAAAAAGCATAAAAAGCTCCTCCAATCAACGCTAAAAGCAACAAAAATGTCTTAGTACGCCACCTAAATACGTAATAATAATTACTTACTTACGGGCCATTAATTTATTTAAAATAAATTAATGGCCCGTTTTATAAAATTGTGGTACTGCTTTCAAGAAAAAAGTTTTTTTTTTGCATTTACACATATTTATTCTAATAAATTGAACAGTTTCTGGCGAAAAATAAAATATATGCATCTTCCTCGTTGGACTATTTCGTTTTTTAAAGTAATAAGATGTTTTAAAAATCATGAAATTTTGATTTTTCAATTAATTATTTGATAACTGCTTGGTTACTTTTGAATCGCCATAACTTTCATAAGTTTATGTTGATTAACCATGCAGTTAGCAACCCATCAGAACAAACTTTTTGTCTTCAATTTTCTCGAAAACCATCGCTCCGGGCGATGTGCAACAGGAGTATCTTTTTCGTAGGAAAAAGTATGTAGTTTTCAAAAAATGAACCCACGTTGCAAAAAAAATAACCTCAAAAAAGTTATTCACGAAAAAATACTCTATCCTTGCAAAAACTACCCTTTCCGCTTTTCCAAATAATTTTTCAGTATAACCATTTGATTTAGGGTCAAAATTTATGGCAGGGCATTTTTTTTCGAAATCTTATCTCGTTTTCTAAGCCTACAATTTTAAAACAAGCGTTTTTTAAATTCACCTTATCAGTGCCCCTAACTCCCTAACTCTTTTACACCATTTAATCCTTTTACACCATGCCCCTAATTCCTTTACACCATTTCAATGACACCCTGTATAATGAAAATTTCGAATGGTATGACGTAAAAAACCATTTCCACCACTTAAACTAGAACAACACAAGCTGCTGCAACTCTATGATAAAAAAGATCTCTCTCTTGAGGCAAACAAAATCTCGACCACATAATTGAATTTAAAGTTGGTCCCAACTTGGCAAATAATAATAATAGCACGTAAAAAACTTGGCTGAAAGGCAAAGTTTGCCGATGCCCGCCCAACTCGTGAAATAATATGATTAGCCCTCGATTCGTTGAAACTATAACTGGGAGAAGGACAGACGATTCAAGAAGGGATACGTTTCGACAGTGGGCGGGAGCGAGATAGCGAGAATTTTGCATCGGGTTTCCTTGGGCCGGGTCTTAATTGGTTTTTGACGTAAATTCGAGAAACTTCGATTGAATTCGACAAAGTATAAAGTAGGAAAATAAGGTTTTTCAGCTGTTGAAAATAGGGGAAGGAAAATAATTGTGAAAACTGTCAGTTCTGTAGTATAGCGCGGGAAATCTTAAATTTTTGTTTTTATAGTGAAATATATTTTTGCATTAATAGATCTACAGGGTTGTTCACCACATACGACACGGAGTATTGCAGCTGAACGATTAGATTTTTACAAATTGTAAGTTTTGGGTTCGTTGAAGGACTATTAGAGCTACAATTTAAAAATATTTTCACAAGATACAGAGTGTCCCAAATAAATAAAAAATATCAAAGTTGTATTTTTTTAAATGGAACACCCTGTATATTATTACATTTTTAGTTTCTACGATTCAAATAAAGGTAAATTTGATTAAGGTTTATTACACTTAAACCTTACCGTTTTTTGAAATATTTTCAATTTTATTGAAATTGCAGTCAAAATTTAAGGCTTCATTTTTTTCCCAAGGGTGTCAAAGTTTTTAATACTAAATATTTACTGAAGTTTATTTATTGATCAGTTATTGTGTTGCAATAATAAAAAATAATACTACCTTATACAGAGTGTCTAAAAATTTATTTTAAATAATTATTAGCTTCAAACGGCAATAACTTCTTTAATTTAAATGGAATGCCCTGTATATTTTAGGAGAATCAGATGCACAATTAAATTGTCTATCAAATTGTATTATACCATTTCTTACCTATCCCTTCAAGTTTTCGTAGAAAATGCATTTTCTTATAATTTAGACCTTATTTATCAATATATCCATGGAATATTGACATTTTAGATTGTTTTTAAAGCAACAAATGTAAAAAATGTACAGAGTAGTAATATTATCGTTTTTAGCAAAACGATAATATTACTAGCCCATTTGTATGCAAAAAGAAAACTATTTAAATCTTTATAAAAGACCATTATTTCCGCCCATATACTAATTAATTACATACTTAATTGTGTTCGTTAATAAATTATTATAAATAAATGTGGATTTGAGTCAGAAATCAATATAATAATAAGTTATCAAATTAAAGTCTCTGTTGTTATAAATAAGCATTTATTAAAAAATGAAATATCATTTTTAAGGTGTTACTTTTTATCACACTGTCTAATGCCCATACAAAATTCAGTTTTTAGTATTTGGAGCAATTATTATTAATCAACGCAAACAGTCAGTTAATGTAGTTTGAATACTGGAATCATATTAATTGATCCTCTTTAACAAATATTTAAACAGTTTTTTTTTATTTTTTAATGAAATAAACGAATTATATCGACAATATTAGTATCTGTATTCTTTAAAAATTTGGTACATCTTTAAAAATAATCTAAAATGTCAATAGTCCATGGGTATATTGATAAATAAGTTCTAAATTACAAGAAAATGCATTTTCTACGGAAACTTAAAGAGATAAGTAAAAAATGGTATAATATAATTTGATAGACAATTAAATTGTGCATCTGATTCTCGTAAAATATACAGGGTGTTCCATTTAAATGAAACAAGTTATTGCCGTTTGAAGCTAATAATTATTTAAAATAATTTTTTAGACACTCTGTATAAGGTAGTATTATTTTTATTATTGCAACGCAATAACTGATCAGTAAATAAACTTCAGTAAATATTTAGTATTAAAAACTTTGATACCCTTGGAGAAATGAAGCCTTAAAATTTTGACTGCAATTTCACAAAATTGAAAATATTTCAAAAACGGTAAGGTTTAAGTATAATAAACCTTAATCAATTTTACCTTTATTTTAATCGTAGAAACTAAAAATGTAATAATATACAGGGTGTTCCATTTAAAAAAATACAACTTTGATATTTTTTACTTATTTGGGACACTCTGTATCTTGTAAAATTATTTTTAAATTGTACCTCTAATAGTCCTTCATCGAACCCAAAACTTACAATTTGTAAAAATCTCATCGTTTAGCTACAATACTCCGTGTCGTATGTGGTGAACAACCCTGTATAAGTTAATAGTGTTTTATCTTAATAGTTAAACAAAAACTTTTACCTGGCATAATTAAAAACAAAAGTATACCCGTCCCTTAACAACATTCTTCCTAAATTGCAAATTTAAGGTAAACGACTCTTTAAAACTCCTCTGCGGAGTTTCCGGCTTTTTAAACTTTCTAATAATCTTTAATGAGGATTTATTATTTCGAAGTTGAGGTAAATAAAGGAGTTTTCCAAATAAGTTTGTCATTGGTGGAGGGTGATTTTTGAATGATTTATTATCGACATTATCGACAGGAAACAGAACGAAAAGTTTGAGCGTAATTTATCTTAGCTTTTAATAAGATTAAAATTATATTTCGTTAATAATAATGCTATTAATAAATAACGTTATCATTATTATCATGATACTCAGCGTCATTTTGTCGTTAGTTATGTTTAATGATTCTTCCTTCATTTATAAATAATACTTAAAAAGAATTAAAAATAAAAAAATTAAAATCAAATTAAAAAATAAAAAAAAGGCTTAAAAGTTTATTTCCTATCTCGTGTATAAATAAAAAGAACCAGTGCACCTCCTTTAAGTGTATGATTAAATAATATTTACGGAAAATTACGTACCTACTTCCTTTCTAGAATATTTATATTTTTAATAAATATATTTAGAGCTGCCTATCAATCACAGCTGTCTAGAGCAAGCCGTTTGAAAAATTGACGTAAAAAAGGACTTTAATATGCGAAAATTTTGTTAGGATAAAATTACATGCAGTCTTTTAAAAATGCTTATTTTCTCTGAAGTTTATATAAACGTTTCAGTTGATTCCAACAAATTCCGACCGCAGCGCTTCAACGGCAAAAATCAGAAATTATCAGTATGTATTTCACGCCATCGCACAGTGCTTCGTCCCATGGACAAAAATCGAAAAAAAGTTAAAATTTACTAATATCTGAATATGCAATTTTATACTTATAGCAATGTTCAACCATCCTGTATATTATTTTTCATAAACAGCGTTTTTTGTTAGCAAATATTTTCACTAAAAATAAATTTTTCGATCATTATCTTATCAGTGAAAAGAATAACATTCATAGTAGTTCTGTATATTTTGGAGTTAAACGGTACGTACTTAATTGAAAGCCACTATAGATATTGTTAAACAAGGTATGTACTTTAAATTTATTTCTAAACAAGTTCGTGATTGTTTAGTTTTTATTTATTTTTTAAGATGATTCATAAATGGGTATAAAAATTTTACGTTTTCAAACTTCAAAAAGGCATTTAAAAAAAACATATCAAAACATATCGTATTTATTGAATATGCGATGGCCCGAATTCAATTAATAAAATTAGAGCTAACACTCCCTGTTCTCCCCTTTACAATAAGTTCGTCGCACGCCTCTGTGCCCAAATGCACCCGTCTAATTGGCCCGAAATAATAGCCTTAAAACTGTTGTTCCTTTCTATGCGATGGTGCTGACAGTCGGCGCAGCATTCCGTCTGTAGAGCGCACTCGTTAAAAACAGCCCCGAGGCATTTCTTAACCCTGGCAACAATGCCCAGGTAACGGGGGGATAGAGAAGGAGAATAGAGGTAGCTGGGTTTTGTCTTTCGCCGGTAGAAAATCGGTCGTTTTTCATTCTTTGGTCGATTTGTCGGGAAAGATCCTCTTTCGTTTGAAAGAAATAACGTTATTGTTCTGCGCTAATCGTCCTATAGTTTGAGTTTAATCGAGTTGATAATAAAAAAGATTTGTTCATTCCTTGTACCAAGAAAATGCACAATTATTTTAAAATAACTGCACAGAACTTTTTAAGCGTCTGGTATATTATGGACGTACCAATAATAGCAACATATAACATACAGGGTGTTTCAAAAAACATGTGCCATCTCAAAACATGTGTTATCACTGGACTACACACACCGGAAAAATCTAGGGATATCATTTTATTAAAGTTAAAAATAAATGTTTTGAATAAACAACCACATATTTGTAGGCCGATTCTTTCTACTTCGATTGAAACGAAGTAGTCACACTAGTTATTTCTAAATTTGGGATATTTGCAGAAGTGTTTGTGCATTTTTTGTCAAATGTATAAAAAGCACCTAGCATCAATTGAATCGAATTTAACCTGTACTGGCTATGTTTTTATGATAACTGGCCAGAACTCATTCAAATAACTCTGTTTAGTATTAAACGACATTATGGAGCGTAGACATCTTAACAGAGACGAAATGCTAAGGGCCATGGGTATGCTCGAAGCTGGAATGCGCCAAATCGACGTAGCTAGAGCATTAAATTCAACGCAAAGTGTAATATCGCGATTAAGTGCACGCTACCGTGAAAGTGGTGATGTTGCTGAAAGGCACACAGGGCGACATCGCATTACTACCCCTCAGCAAGATCATTTTTTACAATTAAATGCTCGACGCCGACCGACTCTTACAGCACCAGAGCTTAGTTTAATTCTCCAGGAAACACATAATGTAACCGTTAGTCCTGACACTGTTCGCAATAGATTAAGAGAGATCAACTTAGAATTAATTACAAACTTAACTTGAGAGCTCAACCCTTAACGAGAGGAAATCGAGAGGTACGATATTTGTGGGCTCAAGATTATGTTCAATGGTCGAATGAACAATGGGCCAATGTTCTCTTCACGGATGAGTCACGCTTTGGAATTCATCCGGATTCGAGAAGGCTTAGGGTATGGAGAGAACCGGGAAATTTTATTCGGTTGGATTATGTTCGGGAAGTGCACCCTTATCAAGGTGGAACAGTTATGGTCTGGGGAGGAGTCCAGTTAGGCCGAAAAACCGATCTAGTTTTTCTTGAAAGGTTTCTAACAGGAATCACATATCGTGATTTAATTCTTGAGCCTGTCGTGTTACCATATGCCAATGATTTTGGGAGAAACTTCATTCTCATGCATGACAATGCACGGCCTCATACAGCCAGAGTGGTAAGTGAGTTTATCAATGCTCATCAATTAAACATCTGACCCTGGCCGGCACAATCTCCTGACCTCAACCCCATCGAGCACGTATGGGACGCGGTCCAAAGAAGAATTTTGAGAATGGGTATGCCTCGTGAACTTCGTAGGGATCTGGTTCGGGCCGTGAATGCAGCGTGGCAGGCTGTACCTCAAGAAGAGATCGACAACCTGATCAGGAGCATGGAGAGACGATGTAGGGCTGTAATGAACAGTAGAGGAGGCCTTACCCTTTATTAAGTAAAAATGGTTTTTTTTTTTTTTTTAAGTCACAGTTTAGAATAAAAAAAAAGATGTGTGTATTTTTTTGAGTTCAATAAAAATCAAGGTAAATTTGAAAAATTCGGTAAATTTCGCATTTTTATTTCCAATACGTCCTGTAAACTATTTGTTTATTTTAATTTTATTATATCAGAATTGCAAATAATAAAATTACTGACGATGGCGGATAAAATTGTAATATCCCTAGACTTTTCCGGTGTGTTTTTCAAAAATAAAAAACACGTTTTCTTTTGATGTCATAATTGTGTAGGTTGTTTAATGCCAATTAAAAGTTATCTCTTGATATTTTGTCGAATTCGGCCTCCTTGATGAGTTAAACGCAATTTTGAAAAATCTGATCGAAATCGGCCGACAAGAATTTGAGAGCGAAAATCCCAAATTGGAGACATGATATAGAGCTGGTTTAGAACAATAATCATCCGGTACATTACCAAAACAACCTTTTAACATTGTCCTTGAACTCTTTTCCCTTCGCCATTATCCAAAAAATCTACCTTTTAACCTCCGTTTTTCACTTTTAATTTCGTTTTGCTCTCTTTCTGCCCTATCCCCAGTTTCCTGCCTATTCAAATTACCTTTTTTTTTGCTGCTTTTTCTCGCCACGGCATACATACGAAGGGGCCCCGAAAATTACAGCTCGATATATCACCGAAGCACTTGGCAGCGAAAATTATGTTAATTCGCTTCATTTGTTACCGACTAGCAACAGTTTGAGGGCCGTTTTTCCTCTTTTTTGTGACTCGGAGTCGGCGAGAGCAAATAGAACTGGCTTCGAACTAGATTGGATGCTTTATTTTTGAACAAAAAAAATGTTGTATCCTATGTTATAGGGCTTTGTTTCTCTCTACAATTTCATGTTTCACAATGTACCGTTTGTGTCCGGGAAGGGTTCATAGTTTCATAGTTGTCGATTTTCGAAAGAAACCAGTACATTTATATTATTTCGTATATTTTTCATTTTATTGATTTTATGGAGAGCACTGTTCGTTAAAATGTTGTATCCTATGTTATAGGGCTTGTTTTTCTCTACAATTTCCTGTTTCACAATGTACCGTTTGAGTCCGGGAACGGTTCATAGTTTCATAGTTGTCGATTTTCGAAAGAAACCAGTACATTTATATTATTTCGTATATTTTTCATTTTATTGATTTTATGGAAAGCACTGTTCATTAAAATGTTGTATCCCATGTTATAAGGCTTGTTTCTCTCTACAATTTCCTGTTTCACAATGTACCGTTTGTGTCCGGGAACGGTTCATAGTTTCATAGTTGTCGATTTTCGAAAGAAACCAGTACATTTATATTATTTCGTATATTTTTCATTTTATTGATTTTATGGAAAGCACTGTTCATTAAAATGTTGTATCCTATGTTATAGGGCTTGTTTCTCTCTACAATTTCCTTCAAATCACAATGTACCGTTTGTGTCCGGGAACGGTTCATAGTTTCATAGTTGTCGATTTTCGAAAGAAACCAGTACATTTATATTATTTTGTATATTTTTCATTTTATTGATTTTATGGAAAGCACTGTTCATTAAAATGTTGTATCCTATGTTATAGGGCTTGTTTCTCTCTACAATTTCCTGTTTCACAATGTACCGTTTGTGTCCGGGAAGGGTTCATAGTTTCATAGTTGTCGATTTTCGAAAGAAACCAGTACATTTATATTATTTCGTATATTTTTCATTTTATTGATTTTATGGAAAGCACTATTCATTAAAATGTTGTATCCTATGTTATAGGGCTTGTTTCTCTCTACAATTTCCTGTTTCACAATGTACCGTTTGTGTCCGGGAAGGGTTCATAGTTTCATAGTTGTCGATTTTCGAAAGAAACCAGTACATTTATATTATTTCGTATATTTTTCATTTTATTCATTTTATGGAAAGCACCGTTCATTAAAATGTTGTATCCTATGTTATAGGGCTTGTTTCTCTCTACACTTTCCTGTCTCACAATGTACCGTTTGTGTCCGGGAAGGGTTCATAGTTTCATAGTTGTCGATTTTCGAAAGAAATCAGTATATGTATATTATTTCGTATATTTTTCATTTTATTCATTTTATGGAAAGCAATGTTCATTAAAATGTTGTATCCTATGTTATAGGGCTTGTTTCTCTCTACAATTTCCTGTCTCACAATGTACTCTTTGTGTCCGGGAAGGGTTCATAATATAAAAAAAAGGTTTGCAATTTTATTTGTTTCGATTTTTTAAATAATATACATAGGCTCAAATTTGAGAAAACAAAGATTTAAACGATTTTATAACAAACGGAATTTTTTTTGATCTCCCTGTTTGATATCCAATCGATCGATTTAGACAGATCGAATATGTCGACTTTCCTTATCCTATAAACCAAATTTCTGCTTTCAATATTCCGAATTTATGATTTAAGCAATGCTTCTTCAAGATCATGTTTTGACAATTTCACACATATTTTATTTTTTATCTCGAAAACTATAAGAGATAGGTATAGGTTAGTATAATAGAAAAATTATGAGATATAAAAGTAGTTTCGAAAAATGTAATAATATACTGGGTGTTAATTTAATGCTGTAACTTTTCATATGATCTGAAATATTTTAGATCGATAGAGCAAGTGTATTTATGTAAAAATTCAAATTTAAAAAAAAAATCTGTAACTGGTTCTCCATAAACGTCTAACTTACCATCGCTGTGCATCACCCTATATATACGTCTGTCTCCTTCTAGCCCCCTGCCAAAACATACAAGGGTTGTTTTAGGAAAGCGGAGCGTGTTGATATTGCTGCATTAATTACCCTTGTACCGTTAGTTTGGATTTGGCAAACGTTGCCAGGGCTCGCTCCGAGCTACCTGCTGCTGCAGCTTTTAATACGTTCAACTAATGGGGGGTGTCTTTCGCCCCGCTATAGACTCGGAAATAAACCGCCTTAAAGAGAAAATTTACCGTTTTGCTTGAGGTAGATTTTATGCACCTTAAACCTATTATGTTTTCACGCGGTGTCCCAATATAATTTACTAAGCTGTTGTTTTGTTAGTGCTGTTTTAGTGTACAGTGTAGAGAGTCTATTACGCTGTACTTTCGGGCTCAGGGATCGGGTTAAGCGAGTGTGTGGCCGAAGGAAATATATAGTACTAGCGTGTACCAGCGACTTCGTTCGCGTCGAATTAATCATTTGTAATGGTGATGATAAAGCAAAGCAAGAATTTCCATTAACATACAAACTGGATAAAATTTTCTCACATTTATGACAGCATGAGAAAAAATAATATGGCGATATTATTATATAACTTGGTAATATTTGAGGGGTAGTTTCATCTCGTTGGAATTTGACTTTCGAAAAATCCGTTTGCCAAAAATAAGCTTTTTACGTCAAGCAGTTTAAGCAGAATCGTGGATAAGAAATTACCCAACTTTTTGGAACACCCTGTATAATTTTTTAAAAAATTTCAAAATATGTAAAAAAACCAAATAAATTATGCTTGTCCAAGCGTTTTCCCGTAAGACTAACCGTTTTTTAAATAACAAATATTGTAATATTTGAGGGGCGTTTTCACCCTCTTGGAATTTGAGATTCGAGAAACCCCTCCTTATCGAACCTCTACACCCCACAGTTAATCCGTTTGCCAAAAATCAGCTTTAAACGTCAAGCAGTTTAAGCAGAATCGTGATACCTGGGTGATACAGGGATAGTTTCACCCCCTTAGAATTCGAGTTTCGAAAATTCCCTTCTTATCGAACCTCTACACCCTAAAGTCAATCTGTTTTCCAAAAATCAGCTTTTTACGTCAAGCGCTTTAAGGAGGATCGTGATTAATCAATTACCAGATTTTTCGAAATACCCTGTATACATTTTTAAAAAATCTTAAAATATGTAAAACAACAAAATAAAATATACGTGTTTAAGCGTTTTTTCGGAAACTTGACCGTTTTTTAAATAAAAAATATTGAAATATTTGAGGGGTGGTTTCACCCTCTTGGAACTGGAATTTCGAAAAATCCCTTCTTATCGAACCTCTACATCCTAGAATCAACCTGTATGCCAAAATTGAACTTCTTACGTTGAGTGGTTTGAGCAGGATCGTGATTGATCAGTATGTCAGTCACTTAAGGGTTTTATATATTAGTATAGATGAAGTTTTTTTCATAGAATAGGCCCAAGAATCACCCCCTTAAATATTAGTACAGGTCATTAAGGAACATCCTGTATAGGAGAAACAACTAAACTTTCAAACAGAATAACAAGTCCAACTTTTGTTATTTTCTTTCGAACAGCTCATTAAAACCGTTATCTAGTTCCTTTATTTATATTTAAATTTCCTAATGAAAATATTAGGTAAGGGCTTTGGGAATTCCGCTCAAGAAGAAGAGTCTTATTTTGTGTTTTTCTTTCTCCTTAAATTAACATTGTTTCGGAGAAAACTTTTCTTGCTTCTTAGCTCTCATTAATTAATTTAGTTTTGCATTTTGCTGCGTTGCTTGCAGTGGCCGAAAGAAAAATACTAGATTTCAAGCGAAAAATCAGGAGGTTGAGTCTCTCTCAGTGAGTCTGTTGTTTATATTGAAATTTTGTTTTGGACTTGGCAGAAAATTGTGTTTACTTTTCTTGATGTTTTTTTTTATTTTTGTTTGTGCAATTTTCAATTATTTAATAGAGTTAATGTCTTCACTGTTAAAAACAATTTAGTATCGTCATTTAACAACAAATCAATCAAATTATAGACTAGGAAATTGCGGATAAAAATTAATTATAGAGTATTCAGAAACCTGGAGTGGGAATTCCAGTTTTGAGTGGGAGTCCTTTTTAACAGGACACTGTCTTTTGAATGAACACCTCAGTAGATTACACAGGGATAGAAGACTGTCTGGAGACATAGGGGTCGCTGTCAGGTTTGACTAAGGTTTGCAGAGCTTCAGTATTTGCCATAAAATAGCGCGCAATTTGTTACAAAACCATATAAATTATATACCAGTGTAATCGCAAAACTTCAATCTATTTCCGTATTGAAACGGAATTTTAAATTATAGCTTTGTTTTCGAGAAAATTTAGTCTACAACATAAGGAATATTTTGTTGATGTTTGACCGTGAAAATCTTAAAAATAACGAAGTTGTCTAAAAATGTGCTGCAATACGGATATAGTATAATCTTTTATCTTTAATTTCCTTCTTCATTTGTGTAAAAATACGTAGCCAGTTTTACATAAAACGTTAAATGCCGAACGCTTATTTTGCTACTTTTTCGGACTATAGTGAGATGGACTCGAGTATTTTCTCTATATCTATGACCTTCTGACACCGATGTCATCTATTCACGGTGTACGGCAGCGAGTCAGGTCCGTGTGAATCCCCGAGATTAGCCGCCACGCAGCATCTATTCGTTCCGCATCCTGGAAATAAAGCCTGGGTCGACGGGAAATGGGACAAGGCAAGGAGATAAACAAGTCTGGATAAACGGGATTGGCGTGTTGGAGGACCGGGAAATACGGGCTGGAACGCCTGGATAATTGACGTAGACACTAATTACAAAGGGCGTTAAAACTGTGTCTATTAAGCTCGGGATAGTGCCGAACGGTTATATTCTGGTAAAAACATATAATTTCAGATAAAACGTTTATGCGTTTATGGATGATAATTCGGATTTATAATTAGAACAGTTTAGTTTAGTTCAGTTTTGTTCGAATAAAAACGACGTCAAAGAAGGCTGAGAAGTGACAATCGACGATAATTTTGGCTAGGCCAATCTCTAGACCTCATTGACTAAAACCTGACAGTCAGCTTGTCAAAAATTAGCATTTATTATAAAAGACACATTTTTTAAGCACAATAATTCTTTCCTTTTATTTATTTCAGATTTTCTTCATCAGGACCATCCCCTGTTTAATCCCCAAAGCATTACAACCCTAAGTCCGTCATTAAAATACTTAATAATTATTTTAGGAGACGCCAGAGCTAGCCCTTAAGCCTCAGTGTTCGCCAGATGCCTTTGAAGGGCTCTGTTTACGGACGGGATTTCAGACAAAAGCGTTGGGTATCATCGAATATTTAAGATTCTGGGGATTTTCTAGTTGCGGGATTATCCAGGCTGTTAGTCAGGACAGGAACTGATTTTTTTATTACTTTTAAATAGAGTTAAACACGCTATTTTTAGTAGATTCGTTTTTTTCATCAATTAAAAGGGGCAAAATGTCCTCCTCCACACAGTTTTCTATCCCTGCGTCGCGTCGGTCGGTCGCATTTCTCTCACTCCGACTTAATAAGATCCCCATGCGATTTACTTCCACACATGTAAATGCCTACCCAAAAGTAACAGTTGCCAGCACGGTATATAAAATCCTTAAGTGACTGACATACTGATTAATCACGATCCTGCTCAAACCACCCAACGTAAGAAGCTCAATTTTGGCATACAGGTTGATTCTAGGGTGTAGAGGTTCGATAAGAAGGGATTTTTCGAAATTCCAGTTCCAAGAGGGTGAAACCACCCCTCAAATATTACAATATTTTTTATTTAAAAAACGGTCAAATTTCCGAAAAAAAACGCTTAAACACGTATATTTTATTTTGTTTTTTTACTTTTTTAAAAATGTATACAGGGTGTTTCGAAAAATCTGGTCATTGATTAATCACGATCCTGCTTAAAGCGCTTAACGTAAAACGCTGATTTTTGGAAAACAGATTGACTTTAGGGTGTAGAGGTTCGATAAGAAGGGATTTTTCGAAACTCGAATTCTAAGGGGGTGAAACTATCCCTCAAATATTAAAATATTTTTTATTTAAAAACCGGTGAGTTTTTCGGAAAAACTCTTAAACACGTATATTTTATTTTGTTGTTTTACATATTTTAAGATTTTTTATAAATTTATACAGGGTGTTTCATAAAATATGACCATTGAGTAATCACGATTCTGCTTAAACTGCTTGACATTTAAAGCTGATTTTTGGTAAACGGGTTGACTGTGGGGTGTAGAGGTTCGATAAGGAGGGGTTTCTCGAATCTCAAATTCCAAGAGGGTGAAAACGCCCCTCAAATATTACAATATTTGTTATTTAAAAACGGTTAGTCTTTCGGGAAAACGCTTGGACAAGCATAATTTATTTTGTTTTTTTACATATTTTGAAATTTTTAAAAAAATCATACAGGGTGTTCCAAACAGTTGGGAAATTTCTTAACCACGATTCTGCTTAAATTGCTTGACGTAAAAAGCTTATTTTTGGCAAATGGATTTTCCGAAAGTCAAATTCCAACGAGATGAAACTACCTCTCAAATATTACCAAGTTATATAATAATATCGCCATATTGTTTTTTTCTCATGCTGACATAAATGTGAGAAAATTTTATCCAGTTTGTATGTTAATGGAAATTCTTGCTTTGCTTTATCATCACCATTAATTACAAATGATTAATTTGACGCGAACGAAGTCGCTGGTACACGCTAGTAGACTCTTAAATCAAGAAATACTTTTATTAAAAGTGACATAATATGTAACAAAAAACTATTTTCAAGAATCTATAAACGATTTGAGTCGAAATCAAAAATATTGAAACTTCGCAATAGAGAAAATTTTCTCTCAGGAACTCCATGCTGGAAAATTTCCATAGCAAATTAGGCAAGCGATTTACGACTTTTAAAAAGGTTTTTCATTGGTTCGGCTCTCTAAAAGCGAAGTGGTTTATTTTCGTAGCCACTTGAAAGCGTTACCTGTAGCAATCTTTGTCACGCGATCCACAAATTATGAAAGTTTTGGCAAAGCAAAGAGGGCTGTGCCGCGGGTTTGTATTTGAAAGGGAGAGAGCTTAGAGAAATAAGTGCTTTTAGATACGCCTTGACATATATCTATACGAATATATAAAATCCTTAAATGACTCACTGATTAATCACGATCCTGCTCAAACCACTCAACGTAAGAAGCTCAATTTTGGCATACAGGTTGATTCTAGGGTGTAGAAATTCGATAAGAAGGGATTTTTCGAAATTCCAGTTCCAAGGGGGTGAAATCACCCCTCAACTATTACAATATTTTTTATTTAAAAAACGGTCAAGTTTCCGAAAAAACGCTTAAACACATATATTTTATTTTGTTTTTTTTTACATATTTTAAGATTTTTTAAAAATGTCATTGATTAATCACGATCCTGCTTAAAGCGCTTGACGTAAAAAGCTGATTTTTGGAAAACGGTTTGACTTTAGGGTGTAGGGGTTCGATAAGAAGGGATTTTTCGAAACTCGAATTCTAAGGGGGTGAAACCACCCCTCAAATATTGGAATATTTTTTGATTTAAAAACCGGTGAGTTTTTCGGAAAAACTCTTACACACGTATATTTTATTTTGTTGTTTTACATATTTCAAGATTTTTTAAAAATTTATATATCACGATTCTGCTTAAACTGCCTGACGTTTAAAGCTGATTTTTGGCAAACGGGTTGACTGTGGGATGTAGAGGTTCGATAAGGAGGGGTTTTTCGAATCTCAAATTCCAAGAGGGTGAAAACGCCCCTCAAATATTACAAGATTTGTTATTTAAAAAACGGTTAGTCTTGCACTAGTTAATAATATTTGCCTCTTATTAGTAGTAACCCGAAATATATCTGACGCCAGTAGGTTTCAGCAAGAAAAAAAATAGTGATCTTGATATCTTTCCTCGGCGTTCTTATAAAGGATACAGAAATATGTATAACTACTCTGATTTTACTTATTTTTATGGTGGAGTTAGTCCCTTGACTGCCAATGTACCTTGGTTATTGTAGTTTTTATTCTTTTTTCTTTGGATTATTGCCAGTTTTAGAAGAGAGAAATGGTTTACGGATCTGAAACGACTTGTTGTGATTTGCATCAGATTTGTGGTAATTTAGGTTAGATTGGAGTCTTAATCGACAATAAATTACTGGGATTCAGTTGAAACCTGAATTGTTTTCTTGATATTACAAATAGATTGGCACGATCTAATGGTGGGTCAAAAAAATCGACTAATTTTTTTCACTTTATATTCTGAAAAAAAGATTGGTAGACGCAGTTCAAAAATTTTTTCTCCAAGTATGAGCTCTTAATTTTAATAGGAAGGTCTTTCGCCTTTTAGTTTTTTATTTTTTCCTTATTATTAGAAAAAAAAATCATATCTCGGTATCTACTATTTGGAAAAAATATATCATATATATTTAAAAATATATCATATATTTGGAAAAAATATCGCATATATTTGTAGAAAATTGAATTCTCTGCAAAAAAGGTCTTTTACAATTTTTTGGAAAGCACTGTTCATTAAAATGTTGTATCCTATGTTATAGGGCTTGTTTCTCTCTACAATTTCCTGTCTCACAATGTACCGTTTGTGTCCGGGAAGGGATCATAGTTTCATAGTTGTCGATTTTCGAAAGAAATCAGTACATGTATATTATTGCGTATATTTTTCATTTTATTGATTTTATGGAAAGCACTGTTGTATCCTATGTTATAGGGCTTGTTTCTCTCTACAATTTCCTGTCTCACAATGTACCGTTTGTGTCCAGGAAGGGTTCATATTTTCATAGTTGTCGATTTTCGAAAGAAATCAGTACATGTATATTATTTCGTATATTTTTAATTTTATTGATTTTATGGAAAGCACTGTTGTATCCTATGTTATAGGGCTTGTTTTTTCTACAATTTCCTGTCTCACAATGTACCGTTTGTGTCCAGGAAGGGTTCATATTTTCATAGTTGTCGATTTTCGAAAGAAATCAGTACATGTATATTATTTCGTATATTTTTCATTTTATTGATTTTATGGAAAGCACTGTTGTATCCTATGTTATAGGGCTTGTTTCTCTCTACAATTTCCTGTCTCACAATGTACCGTTTGTGTCCAGGAAGGGTTCATATTTTCATAGTTGTCGATTTTCGAAAGAAATCAGTACATGTATATTATTTCGTATATTTTTCATTTTATTGATTTTATAGAAAGCACTGTTGTATCCTATGTTATAGGGCTTGTTTCTCTCTACAATTTCCTGTCTCACAATGTATCGTTTGTGTCCAGGAAGGGTTCATATTTTCATAGTTGTCGATTTTCGAAAGAAATCAGTACATGTATATTACTTCGTATATTTTTCATTTTATTGATTTTATAGAAAGCACTGTTGTATCCTATGTTATAGGGCTTGTTTCTCTCTACAATTTCCTGTCTCACAATGTACCGTTTGTGTCCAGGAAGGGTTCATATTTTCATAGTTGTCGATTTTCGAAAGAAATCAGTACATGTATATTATTTCGTATATTTTTCATTTTATTGATTTTATAGAAAGCACTGTTCATTAAAATGTTGTATCCTATGTTATAGGGCTTCTTTCTCTCTACAATTTCCTGTCTCACAATGTACCGCTTGTGTCGGGGAAGGGATCATAGTTTCATCAAAAAACTGTTAAAATTATTGTGCATTAAAGTTTGACGATGAATATCTTTTAAACGGTTAATTTGATCGACTAATCATAAGAAACCATTTTTGTAGAGCCAAAGTTATACAGGGTTCCCTAAAAAACGACAAAATCTGTCGTTTTTGCGAGAAACTCCAGAATTAAGTCGTTCAACTGCCGACGAAGCGTAGTGAAAGGCGATAAATTTGCCAGAGTCCCCGCCTAGGAACGGATCCCGTTCATTTACCAATTAGGATTTATTTTAGATGCGCCGTTTTGCAATTACCGTTCGCCTTTTAAGTCGTCTTCCAGTTCGCGTTTTAGTTAAAATCTCGCAGGAATAGATAAACGACGAGATGTTTTCAAACATTTGTCTATACAAACGACACGTTTTGTGCTTACAAACATCGATTTATCTTTTTTAGGGTTCCGTACCCAAAGGTTAAAAACGGGAACCCTGTTACTAAGTCTTCGCTATCCGTCCGTCTGTCACAAAGGTCTATCTTATGAACCGTTATAGCTAGACAGTTGAAATTTTTACAGATAATGTATCTATGTTGCCGCTATAAGAACAAATACTAGAATTTAGAATTTAGAATGAGTGGGAGGGGGGTTAATCACTTCGACCTTACAGATCCATTGTGTCCCCCTTTCTTGAATCATAACTCATCATACAGTCCCAGGGCTTTGACAAAAGCCAGTATCTGGGACGGTTTTATAGAGGGTAGTTCTCCATCTCCAATATCAGTCGTACCAAAATTCATGGCACGAATGGTTGTCGTCTCGGCGTACTCAGTGATGAGGTGTACTGGTGTTTCACCATCTTCCCCACAGAATCTGCATTCGCCGTTTCTTCTTAGTTTCAATCTACTGAGGTGTTCATTGAGGAGACAGTGTCCTGTTAAAAACCCCGTGACAATCCGAAGATTGTTCTTACTCAGAGCCAGGAAGATCTGTGATTTTTCTTGATCATAAGCCCTCAGAAACTTCTTCGAGTGTCTTAGACCATTGCAAGATTTCCATTCCAGGTTGCGGATGGAATCTTCCAAGTTCTTGACTTCCGCCTTGAGTTGGTTACCACTTGGAAAGCAGAACGGTTCTGGTCCAGTTAGTGGAGTGTTCGCTCTTTTCCTAGCTAGATTATTTGCTTTTTCATTGCCTTCTATCCCTTGGTGAGCAGGCACCCAGTGTAGGAGGACTTTGTTTTCTTTGCCTAATTTATTCAGCTTCTCTATGCATTCTTTGACCAATTTCAAATCGATTGATACTGAGTTGATCGCCTTTAACGCTGCTTGACTATCAGATAAGATGGCTATTTCTTGTTTCCGATAGTTCCTATCTAAGATAAGTTGTACGCATCTCTCGATAGCGTAGATTTCTGCCTGTAGGATACTAGGGTAAGTGCCCATTGGTTCGGAGTAATTAGCTCTCGGCGCAAACACTCCGATCCCTGTTCCCGTATTGGTTTTGGAAGCATCAGTATACCAAGTTATGGTATGGTCTTTTAACTGCTGGGCAAGCGTTTCGCTCTTCCAATCCTTCTTATTGCTCAATACTACATTGACATGTTTGTCAAAGTTGTACGTTCTTGGCATATCGTCCACCGGGAGTTGCAGGAGTGGTATTTCCTTTTTGAGGGTGTTCCAAGCCCCTGATCTGACAATTCTCCCAGTACTAATTCCGTTAGTGACCATTCTAATCATTGTCGCATTGGCATATCTACCAATGACAATGTACAGTGGTGTTAGATCTAGAATGACCTCCATTGCTGCTGTTGGACAGGTTCTCATGGCTCCTGTGATGCAAACACATGCTAGTCTCTGGACTTTGCATAGGTTTAGCCTTGCTGTCCGTTGCTCTAGTTTTGTGTACCAGTCAACTGCTCCATAAGTAATCATGGGTCTTACTATCATGGTATACATCCAGCGCAAAATGTTAGGGGAGCAGCCCCATCTATTTCCGGCCAGTCTTCTGCATATCATGAGAGCCTTTATGGCTTTGCTGGTAGTGTTCTTAATATGCCTGTTCCACAGGAGTTTACTGTCGAGGGTTATTCCCAGGTATTTAACTTCCTGTGTTGGCAGTATTTCCTTTCCATCTAGTTGGATTCTTTTCAAGTTTTTCAGACTTCGCCTTCTGGTCAATGGCACTATCGCGGTTTTGTCTGAGTTGATACTCAGCCCGACAGTCCTACACCATCTCTCAGTGAACAAATACTAAAAACAGAATTAAATAAATGTTTATAAATAAAAAGTACTTTCACTAAACATTATCTTTTAAGTAAGAATTTTACATAGAATCTTTCCAGTCCTCGGTGGCCGCGTGGTTAAAGCTTTAGGACTTTACGCTGCTATGACGTTGGAGCCGTAGTAAGGCAGGTTCGAATCCTAGTCAAGGCGACTTTTTTTAATCGTTTTTTTAATTTTGACATATTTTTACATATTTATTATTGATTAATACAATTTTTAGTAATGTGTTTCTCCATTTTTTTTTTAAATTACTTATACGCGCATTCAAAATTTCAGCTAAATCGGAAAAAAAGTTTATAATAATATAGTGTCTAATGTTGTATAGATAATGAATGGTACGGAACCCTTCGTGCGCGAGTCCGTCTCGCAATTGACCAATTTTTTTGTAATAGATATAGATAACTCCATCTACTATAACAAATTGGATGTTGAACCACCATAATTAAAGTCACCTTTAATTATTTTTACAACTAACTAAGAAGGTGCAGAGTTCTATCTCGTAATTTCTGCAAGTTTTCCAGCTAATTTCGGACTTCCATCTTCGAAGTTTTCGGTTTCATTTTCAAAGAACTTTTAGTTTAAATTTTGTGGCAAATCCGAATGGAAACTTCCTCGTTGAATAGAATATGTAAATGAGAAAATAATTTTTAATTAATTCATTTTAATATTAATAATTTAATTTAATAATAAAAAGTTGAAGTTCTTTCAACTACTATTAGTAAAAGTGTTTATATAGGTACAAACTAGCGTGTACCGAATTAATCATTACCGTGTCGAATTAATCATTTGTAATGGTGATGATAAAGCAAAGCAAGAATTTCCATTAACATACAAACTGGTTAAAATTTTTCTCACATTTGTGTCAGCTAGAGAAAAAACAATATGGCGATATTATTATATAACTTGGTAATATTTGAGGGGTAGTTTCATCTCGTTGGAATTTGACTTTCGAAAATCCGTTTGCCAAAAAATAAGGTTTTACGTCAAGCAGTTTAAGCAGAATTGTGGTTAAGAAATTACCCAACTTTTTGGAACACCCTGTATGGTTTTTTAAAATATTTCAAAATATGTAAAAACCAAATAAATTATGCTTGCCCAAGCATTTTCCCGAAAGAATAACCGTTTTTAAATAACAAATATTGTAATATTTGAGGGGCGTTTTCACCCTCTTGGAATTTGAGATTCGATAAACCCCTCCTTATCGAACCTCTACAACCCACAGTCAATTGAGTCAATCCGTTTGCCAAAAATCAGCTGTAAACGTCAAGCAGTTTAAGCAGAATCGTGATTACTCGATGGTCATATTTTATGAAACACCCTGTATAAATTTATAAAAAAATCTTAAAATATGTAAAACAACAAAATAAAATATACGTGTTTAAGAGTTTTTCCGAAAAACTCACCGGTTTTTAAATAAAAAATATTTTAATATTTGAGGGATAGTTTCACCCCTTCAGAATTCGAGTTTCGAAAAATCCCTTCTTGTCTAACCTCTACACCCTAAAGTCAATCTGTTTTCCAAAAATCAGCTTTTTACGTCACGCGCTTTAAGCAGAATCGTGATTAATCAATGACCAGATTTTTCGAATCACCCTGTATACATTTTTAAAAAATCTTAAAATATGTAAAAAAACAAAATAAAATATACTTGTTTAAGCGTTTTTTCGCAAACTTGACCGTTTTTTAAATAAAAAATATTGTGATATTTGAGGGGTGGTTTCACCCCCTTGGAACTGGAATTTCGAAAGATCCCTTCTTATCGAACCTCTACACCCTAGAATCAACCTGTATGCCAAAATTGAGCTTCTTACGTTGAGTGTTTTGAGCAGGATCTTGATTAATCAGTGTGTCAGTCACTTAAGGACTAATATTAATAACTTAATTATATATTAGTATAGATTTAATTTAATAATAAAAAATTTGGGGTCCTTTCAACTACTATTAGTAAAAGTGTTTATATACAAAATACAAAACATTAAAAGAAGACCTATGTATAATTATTAGAGCACGCTTAAATTAATATTAAAAAATACAAAGAAAACAAAGAACAAAGAAAAAAGCTATTTGAAATAACTAAATGAAACTATTCCAGAACACTTTAGTTTTTTTAAAAACAAATACGTCTACAAAAATCGTTGACGTTCTGTTAAAATGACATTATATTAAGTTAAACTTCAAAATTAACAATTACTACCTGATAACAATTACTTAATAAGGTAAAACCAAAAAGCTTCAAACTTTCTGTATGATTATTTTTAATTTTTACGTATGTTATGTTCTTTAAAATCAAAGAAGCGATTGCCATACATTACTAACATCTACAGATGCATAAGCAATACATTTATTTTTATTAGATTGTATTAAAAAAGCCTTTTTTATTTTTCTTTTAGAGGGTATTGCTTCTTTCATTATAATTTTTGCACTGTTCAAATCTATTTTGTGTTCTGTGTCCTGTTTCCAATGAATATTATATAACCTTTTGTTTTATTATGTAGAACATACTGGATTTCTAACTTCTGGTTTATTTTTTTTTGCCACAATCTGTACTTTTTCCTGGAATTTTCTTTTCGGGTAATCAAATGAACCATTAAGGAGATCGAATCATTGAAAAGCGAACCATTTCCTTGAAAATTACTTGCTCACTTCGTGCGTGGAATA